>NW_019944986.1:12547-44311 GCF_002910315.2 Salvelinus sp. IW2-2015
ACTATTTCAATATAAAAGCCTTAGCTACCAAACTATTAACCCTTTACACTCACAGCCCCTGTATCCCATATACTGGTTGAAAATGGCAGATTTGGTCATAATGAGCACCTCAATTGGAATGCAGGGGCTGTACAATAACATGTTGTATATGACGTCAGAGCTCAAGCTGTCTGCTTGACAGCGTTGTATGAGTTTCAACTGGCAGACGTTCTAAACGTGTTTATACAACTGGGTTTAGAGATCCCATTGTTAAGCCTCTCTGCCCATGATATGAGACAACATACACATGGTCCCGTTCATATAAAGTGGCATTGTTTACATTGTTACCTAGCAACGTACTACCACTACTACTTTACAACTACTAGTCTCAGCACCTGTAACTCGTCGTGATGATTTTGGCTGCTTTAGTAATTTAGTTTGTAGTCTGAGGGGAATGCTGTAAATCTAGAGGAGTCCATGTGTTCTGAAAGATGAGACGTTGAGGATTATAATACCGGTTTGATGTCATAATGTGTACTTCATATTTAAAATGTTTTTATTTACAGTATCAACTTTTGGTGTAAAATTACAAGATTACATGTCATACCCTGGATTGTTCTGAACAGAATGAGCCTGTATTTCTCTTTGTGAAGAAAATTTGCCGCAGAACACGCACTGAAGTGCCTTGTGGAAACCTAAGACTGTAAGATCATATTTTTATAACTAGTAATGTTGACAATAGAACAGGCTTTTCAAACGATGCACACCTGAACCACGTTGAGCTTTATAATGGGCCGTTTTTTGATTGACATGCATGTTACTTGACACTTTCCCTCGACTGAGATGTCAAGAAGGCAGAGCAACGCCTTATCATGGACCTCTTCCCATTTAAGCAACCATTTTCTATGTTACTGAAAGTATACAGATTATTTTTTGATTTTCGTTATGAGAAATGCTGCAAAAAGTCTGTAAATGTAAAATGCACATAAAATGAAGTGTACAGTCATGGCCAAAAGTTGAGAATGACACATATTAATTTTCACAAAGTCTGTTGCCTCAGTTTGTATGATTGCAATTTGCATATACTCCAGAATGTTATGAAGAGTGATCAGATGAATTGCCAATTAATTGCAAAGTCCCTCTTTGCCATGCAAATGAACTGAATCCCCCGAAATATTTCCACTGCATTTCAGCCCTGCCACAAAAGGACCAGCTGACATCATGTCAGTGATTCTCTCGTTAAACACGTGTGAGTGTTACGAGGACAAGGCTGGAGATCACTCTTCATGCTGATTGAGTTTGTTTAACAGACTGGAGCTTCAAAGGAGGGTGGTGCTGGGAATCATTGTTCTTCCTCTGTCAAACACGTGCCGTCATCATTGCTTTGCACAAAAGGGCTTCACAGGCAAGGATATTGCTGCAGTAAGATTGCACCTAAATCAACCATTTATCGGATCATCAAGAAACTTAAAGGAGAGCGGTTCAATTGTGTGAAGAAGGCTTCAGGGTGCCCAAGAATGTCCAGCAAGCGCCAGGACCGTCTCCTAAAGTGATTCAGCTGCGGGATCGGGGCACTACCAGGTACAGAGCTTGCTCAGGAATGGCAGCAGGCAGGTGTGAGTGCATCTGCACGCCAGTGAGCGAAGACTTTTTGGAGGATGCCTGGTGTCAAGAAGGCAGCAAAGAAGCCACTTCTCTCCAGGAAAAACATCAGGACATACTGATATTTCTGCAAAAGGTACAGGGATTGACTGCTGAGGACTGGGGTAAAGTCTTTTTCTCTGATGAATCCCCTTTCCGATTGTTTTGGGGCATTCTGGAAAAAAGCTTGTCCGGGAGAAGACAAGGTGAGCGCTACCATCAGTCCTGTGTCATGCCAACAGTAAAGCATCCTGAGGCCATGTGTGGATTTGCTTCTCAGCAAGGGAGTGGGCTCACTCACAATTTGCCTAAGAACACAGCCAATGAATAAAGAATGGTACCAACACATCTCCGAGAGCAGCTTCTCCCAACCATCCAGGAACAGTTTGTGTGACTAACAATGCCTTTTCCAGCATGATGAGCACATTGCCAGTAAGGCAAAAGTGATAACTAAGTGGCTCGGGGAACAAAACATCAATATTTCGGTCCATGGCCAGGAAACTCCCCAGACCTTAATCCCTTTGAGAATTTGTGGTCAATCATCAAGAGGCGGGTGGACAAACAAAAAAAACACAAATTCTGACAAACTCCAAGCATTTTGATTATGCAAGAATAGGCTGCCATCAGTCAGGATGTGGCCCAGAGGTTAATTAACAGCATGCCAGGGCGGATTGCAGAGGTCTTGAAAAAGAAGGGCCAACACTGCAAATATTGACTCTTTGCATCAACTTCATGTAATTGTCAATAAAAGCCTTTGACACTTATGAAATGCTTGTAATTATACTTCAGTATTCCWTAGAAACATCTGACAAAAATATCTAAAGACACTGAAGCAGCAAACTTTGTGGAAATTAATATTTGTCATTCTCAAAACTTTTGGCCACGACAGTATAATGTTTGGATTCAGTCTTGTCAGGTGAACTGTAGTGTTCTCACCTTTGGTCAGATAATTTACCCTTAATCTCCAAACTGTTCCCTTATCATTGGTTATGCATATTATTTGTCATATTCCTTCTGTTAAAAACATTTCCATTTGGCCCTATCCATACAGTCCAAATTCTAGGAGTGAAACGGGTTACGACTGACAACAGCCCAGCTACAAAACTATCCCTTTAAGACTAACGTCCACTGACCAGTCCTCAATTAGGTCTGGAGGAATCGGCCTGATTGGTCCGTTAGTCCAGCGGTCCTCTACGTTTAGGCTCGTGTCACATCCAGTCACCTCTTGAATCCGGACACCGAGGTTGTGGAAACGAGTGGTCGCTGTGCCCTCCGTTCCATCTCTATAAATATAGATGTATCCCTTCCTGCCTTTCCCCATCTTATTCATCATCATCATTACCATCAGCATCTTCATATTTTTCACTAAGTAGGCCTTGTATTAGCAGTTAGTCACACATTGATGTCAATGGGAWACGAAGTGAAAATGTTACTTAAAGTTAGGATTCACCCCATAGTACKTAATTTATTTATTTTTACTTCCAACTCTCCAGTGGAGAGAACTCTGTATTGGTGGTTAAGATGTCCAGTAATTAGAGGCTGCTGGACAGGATATRATCTGACTGAAGAAGTCATACCACATTCTCGTTTCTTGCTCTTGTTTCTCTCTCGCTCTCGTTGCTCTTGTTACTCTCATGCTCTTGTTGCTCTCTCACTCTCGTTGCTCTTGTTACTCTCATGCTCTTGTTGCTCTCTCTCGCTGCTCTCTCTCTCCCTCGCTGCAGCTCGCTCTCCCTCGCTGCCTCTCGCTCGCTCTCTCTCGCTGCTCTCTGCTCTGGCTGGCTACTCTCTGCTCTGGCTTGCTGCTCCGGCTCTCTCGTTGCTCCCTTTCTCTCTCGTTGCTCCCGCTCACTCTCTCTCATTGCTCGCTCTCTCTCCCTCTCCTTTTCTTGTTCTCTTTTTCTTCATCTTCTCTAGAACATCTTGTTCTTTATTTTCCTCTTGTTCCTCCCCTCTTTGTCTCTTTCCGTGAGATGTTCTCTAAAGGTGGCTGTAGACACACACACACACACACACACACACACACACACACACACACACACATAGTATTGATGTGTAATCTGTGTGTGGGTGGGACAGTAATGATAGTCCCTTTTAGACACATTAATGACCGGTTAAAGCTGCTCCTCTCTCTGCTAAGAGCCCCTAGCACAGAAACACAGATATATGAATACATGGATAGAGAAATAGATGTATCCATATGGAAGATGTATACTGTGTTCTATGTTCTCTCAGTGATAGCATGTCTATTCACATGTAGTGTGAATAGTTTTCTTCAGATCCATGAATTGCCATCACAGATCAACATTGAGACGGTGGCAACACCAGACACTAACTGTAGGTTCAGCGATAGACTGATTAAAAACCTCCGTCCCATTCCCTTCCCCCTCTCTTCTCTCTCTATCCAGTCTCCCCTCCACGTCTCTTCCTGTTGCTCTATCCAGTTCTCCCCTCCATGTCTCTTCCTGTTGCTCTATTCAGTCTCCCCTCCATGTCTCTTCCTGTTGCTCTATGCCAGTCTCCCCTCCATAGTCTCTTCCTGTTGCTCTATCCACAGTTTCAATCTGCTGATGTTAGCTCTATTACATAAACCAATGAAGTGGTTTTAATAGAATTCTCCCTCTCCTCCCTCTGCTCAGATGACCTGTCCTATGAGGTACGTTGTACTCACGCGGCTGAGAGGGGGAAACAAAGGCACCCCTACTGGCCAGCGTGGACCGCTTCGGTCTGGTCAAGAAGGAGGTGCGCAACGCCAGCAGTGACGTGTCCCTGGAGCGCACAGACACACACACCTACGCCCTGAACATCCACGCCACCAGGACAGCGACAGCGGGGAGTACCACTGCCAGCCAGCCCTGGTACCTGTCTGCCTCCACAGGGCCTGGACACACGGGGCAGAACTCACCTCTACCAGGGTGTTCCTCACGTACGATTCCCCAGTGAGTAAGGTGGGGGGGGGGGGGGGGGGTACTTGTGTGTGTACAGTAACTAACACTTTCTTCTCTCTCTCTCGGTCTGTCTCTCTGTCTCCCTCCAGTGTGGGACTCTCTGAAGCTGCCTCTGCTGTACGGTTCTGTAGCCTCTGTGTCTGTGGGGCTCTTCTCCTCTCCTCCTGGGTTTCATCTGTGCCCACTGCTGCTGCCGCAACACCACACACACCCCCGCACAGCAACAAACTCATAGACCTGGAGATGGATTGACATAGCACAGGCCCGCTGGAGCGACCACCGCTTCTCCAGCTGATGAACTACGAGCACGCGCACGTTACCCCCGCCGCCACATTACCACGGCAACGGCAGACAATTGACCAATCACAGCCCTTCGGGTGCGCTCCGTGGAGCTTTTAAGCGCACCAACGGGAGAGGAGAGAGACAATAGGACATTTACTGTAGAGAGGGAAAACACTGAACAAACTGCTAAAGAAGAGTGCAGGATATCTGTCTGCCTATGTGAACGTATTGATGTTAGGTATTGCACAAAACAGCCCTGGAGTATTCCTACCTTAGTGGACTTTCTCTACGTTTGTCCTCAACTAGTTTTTGAAATGAGGACCTCTTTTAAATGGAGATTGTGAGTGTATACTATATTTGTGTGGTTTGCCACACCTGAGGCTGGGAAAGAGCCGCTTTACCCGTTTTGTCCTGCCCTATTCATGGTGTGATGTCATATCCTGGTGTGATGTCATTTCAGTGACTCAACAGGCAACTAGCCAGGTTCCCCGGTGAACGTTGATGACCTCAGAGGCTCTCCTCTAGAGAGAGTGAATGACACTAAGGACCCAGACCTCACCTGTAACCCCCTACACTGACACTGGTGCTACCCCACTGTGAATGACATTGATTTATGTTGGGCCTAAGGTGTTATATGGGGCAGGTTGAAGAGCAAGCTGGCCATTAAGAGAATGGACTAATGATTGTGACAATGAGAAGGAGTGGTATGATATGGACTGACACAGTCAGAGGGAGAGATCGTTTATATAGGTAGCATACTGGATTAATGCGTGGAACCAGCTGGAACCTGCAGTCCTCCACACCACTATCCCAGCCAATGCCTGACTCTAGCTGAAGTCCCAAAGTGCTTCCTCGTCTCCTCTCCTCATCTTGCACTGTTCAATAAACACAGGATGGATCTAAGGCAATATAATGGTTGAAGCCTACCCGTTTCATTCACATCAGTGCAGATATTAAGTGAAGAAGACGGGACGAGGAAGCCAGAGCATGGAGATACACCCGTGGAATGAATGGAGAAGGATTAGGAGAGAACTGTTAACAAACCCATTCCTGAAAGAAACCTCCATGGCACCTCCCAGTTTAGTAGGGCCCAGCAGTCCTTAGGAGTCTTCTTCCCTGTCTCTGTACAGTACAATAGCTGAGTGTCCATAGAAAGGACTATGCTGTGTTTGTATGGGGCTGGGGCTCTCAGGGCTGTTGTGTGCGTGTCCTGGGGTTAGTGGTTGGCCCAGCAGTATTCTTCCCAGCCACAAAGACCAGCCCTACCCTCTACTAATACCCCAACCTAGACCCAGAAGCCCTTTAGAAGGGTCCTGTACCGATGTCAACTACCACCCCTGAAATGCTACCCTGTCTATACACACACTCCATATACTGCCAACACTCAACATACTGACATGCACAACAACAGTTAAACACACACTGCTTGATCAAGCACTCCTCTTACCCAATGCCATGTACCCCAACATCTACAAATAAAATCACACTCCTCGCGCACATACAACCCTACACACACACACTGTCCTGTATACACACTGCCAATGTAACCCTGTGTGAATGCACATCTTGTGAGGCACCAGCTGTATCTAGGTTCTGGCCAGGTACCAACTGGGGCTTTGGCTCTGGGATCTGACCTGGTTTAACTCACTAGCGCCACCGACGGGAGAAGAGCTGCTGTGTGCCGATCAATAAACCAGGGCCCTGTTAAAATACTTAGAAATTGCATCCTTCCTAATCTGACATGACTGGATTGGTGAAAGATGTGTAGTGGAACCCTGGCTTACAGCTGRCATACATCTGTATGAGATCAGACATGTACTTGAAGGAAAGAGTTGCATTTTATAGTATTGGTATCAGGCCTCGAGCTGTCCCACTGTGTGGGTGAAAGGTGTCCCTAAGCACTGACCCAAGGTCTGTTCTGTGTGCAACCTCGTAATTATTTAGTTCAGGTTTGGACTTGGGGAAGCTGATCCGAGATCTATTCGAAGAACCTCCCTAAAGTCTAGAACCACAGACAGATAGGACAACCGCCAACACAAAACACTGCAAGTTATTTTTAAAGATCCTTACTGTCATTTTATTTTTTGTAATTTGAAATAGATTTATAAGTCTTTTTGTAAATGATTGTAAAGCCCAATATGGATTTTTATCTGACATGAATATCTTATTCTGTGCCGATGTTTCTCTGGGTAACGATCAATCAGGGTTTTTTATGATTCGCCTCTGCTTCCAGGCCTCTGAAAAACTTCAAATATTTCTGCCAGAATAAATGTTTTCTAACAGTACCACGACTGAAGCTGGTTTGTTGTATCCCTCCTTCCCTCCATCTCTTGTCGTTCTTCAGGGAATAGCTTGTGTCCTCTCTCTCAATTACAAATGCAGATGAGTGTTATGTTTAGAACTGCCAGCCTCCAGTGAGTTATTTTTCTCACCTTCTCTATCACGTTCTCTCTCTTCTTCCCCTCTATCTTTTTCACACCTGTTTTTCTTAATCCCTGGCTCTCCTTTAGTCCCTAAATGTCTCTTTCTCTCGCTCTCTTCTCCCCTCTTTCTCTCCCTCCATCTTCCTCTCGCTTTCAAAAAATTGACCCAGATTTTGGTGCTGTATCCTCCATTCCCCCTCTGGTGATGAGTGTGTGTTTCATCTGGACACAGATTYTTTAAGGCCTTGTTTGATCCTCAATGGTGGTTCCTGTATTAGACATATCTCTGGGATCTGTTGGTTGGGCCTGATGGCTCAGAACAACAGTTAACAACTCTAGACCTGGGTGGCCAGGTCCAGAGTTGGACCTGGCCACCCAAATGGACTCCTAGCCSCTCGGCTAACTCAGTAAACACTCCTGTAGGTCTGAATGCAATTGGCTAGAATGAAGCAATGTGGTCAATTGTGTGATGTGCTTAAGCCTAATCAAATCCTGCTTCTTAAACCATGTACATCCCGTGTCAAACTCATTCCAATGAGGGGCTGAGTGTCTGCGGGTTTTTGCTCCTCCCATGTACTTGATTCATGAAAATAAGGTCACTAATTAGTAAGGAACTCCCCTCACCTTGTCTGGCTTAATTAAAAGGAACTAAACTAAACCTGCAGACACTAGGCCCTCCATGGAATGAGTTTGACACCCGTGACGTACAGGTTAATGATTGCGGTATGTTGGTTGTTCTAGCTCTGCAGGAAGTTAATGTAGGGAGGGGACTGCATGAGTACACACAACAGTACACCGCATAGAGTAAATGTTAAACTTGAGAGGAGGAGAGTGTCCAGGGGGGAGAGCCATGCCCCGGAATGTGGCGATGACTCGTCAACGCCTCGCCATGGCAACTGTCTACAGATGGAGGGTGTGTGGTTGGGGTGGAAATGGAGGAGAGAGAGGAAAGAACAAGTTGGGAGTGTGATATCTGATCTGCCTCCACCACTTCCAAACGCTCTTTCTCACATACACATGTAACCTACATCATCTATGTTTAGTTTCCCCCTATCCACAGTTATATTCTGTCAATACTATACACACAGAATACTTGCGCACACACACCTCCAGTAGTGTCATACTCTGGGAGTTGGTTGGAGCATGCCTTGTCCTTGTAAGGCTGTGRGTGTTCTCCAGGGRGACRGTCCCRCTGTGCCAACTTCCTRTGTGTCCTCACCCATCACTGTCACAGCACTCAGGAGGCCCTGGCTCATAGAAATGAAATCAATAAAACAAACACCACCCATGGGTGTGAKATTTGATTGAATTTCAGTCACATGGCCATTTGGTTCAATATCTCCCTCCCATAATCCATATACATCTTCACTGATTAATGTTATCTTGCAGTTATTTAGCCTCTGCCACTACGGCTGCTGGTGTGCTTCTAAGGCTGTTTATAGATCCGTTCATACGGCTGTCATAACCTGTTATGTATGCTCTATGGATGCTCACAGCCTGCGGGAAGCTACATTGAAGCCCTTTAGTTATTCTGTTGTATCATTCTAGAGGGGACTGAAACCTGACCCATTCTAACCACCAATATGCTTCTAATCACTAAGTAGCCCTGACCTCTAACCCTTAATAAAGAGCACATCCCATCAGCTCTGACTGCATCACCATGTTTGTCCATCCATGCTGGCACGGCCATCTTTCTGAGTGACTAACATTGTAATGCCTATTAGCTTTGCTCATGTTGATTTAGCACAGCCATACAGACACTATAATAAACACAGGACGGAGCCACAGAGACTTCTGCCAACGCGGAGCAGACTTTATTAGCCTTCAATCAGCCTAGAATTAAGGCCATGCCTGCGGTCATCTAATCTAGGGATTCCAAAACTCGGTCCTGGGGCCTCCCAGCTTGATGAGTTGGTTATTTGAATCAGCTGTGTAGTGCTACGTCAAAAAACTAAACGTGCACCCAGGGGGGGGGCCCCAGAACCGAGTTTGGGTAACCCTGATCTAGTCCATTGTTATGCATGCTAGCCCCATGGGGCTATTTAGGTCAGGTCCCCTCGCATTGCCATACAGCTGCTGGCATTGTGGTGTTGCATCTCCTAGATGCTCAGGATGGCTCAGTGAAGAAAGGCRGAATATTGAATTAACCCCATACCCATACATCCTACACACACAGCAGGGCCTCTGTSGTCGTATTCCATTCCACTGTCATAGATACCTTGGCTTTTCTCCTTTCCTCAACAACCACTGATCTGACGGTGTGACAGATGAGAGCCTAAAGGCTYCATCTCAATAGCCTAAASTGGCTTCCTCTCGTCTCCTCTGCTCTCCCTCGTGTTCTGGTCTGAAAACACAGGGTGATTGAAAGCAATATGGTGGATGGATGCCTACCAGGAATTTGCTTTAAATAATTCAGTGCTGCAATCTAATGGCTGTTTTTGTTTGTTGACCTAAAGGGTAAAGAACTTCCATCAGGATATATATATAACTCATGTAATCTCTTTCTCCCTCTTTGTCCCATTCTCTCTCTATCCCTCGATCTCTCTCTGGTTACGGCAGTCTCTTTCTCTCTGTTAAAACAGCTGAGTCTAAGCTTTATGTTCCTTAGATCAGTGAACAGATCAGATGTCTCCAGACAATAAGACGCCCTTAGTCCTGCCTCTGTTACACACACACACACACACACACACACACAGCTACTCTGCCTGACTCAATCCCCCAACCATTTTTAGAACTACTCTGCCTGGCTTAAGGGACAGAATGAGGGAGGACAACGTTCTTTCCAACCTCATCAGTCTCCTGTTTCACCACATGCATGCATTAGGAATGCTTATCCTGGAGAATCTTATAGTCTAGCGCTGCCATCGTGAAYAGGGATTTAGGATGTTAGTATTGAGTAGGGGTTTCAGGCTCCTTATTTAAATAAACGTATGTTAAGTCCCTCTGGATAACACAAGTCAAATGAATGGCTAAAATGCCCAGCTAATTGTACATTTTAGAACGTTGTCCTTAAGAATACAGTACTGTACTGTATGCGCTGTAGGCTGTGTGTCTTTTAAAAATCAATCAGTTATCAGAATCAACTAGTCTGTGACACAAACAAGGCTAAAGATTCCTAACGGTGTAGGAAATTACTTCTGGACTGGCTTCATTCAGGTCAAAAGCCTTTGTCTCTTCCTCTCCCAGACTGAGAATCAATATAGTCCATGTTGAATCAACTTCTCTGTTCTTTCTTTCCTTCTTCTCTTCCTTCACTTTTCCCATAGGCCTCCTCGTTCCTCTTCCTGTCATTGAGGGCAAAGGTCGGGGTAGAATGTAAATATTCTTATCTCCGTGGTTACAATTGGGCACTTTAGAGCTCTGTGACCTTTTGGTTGATATTTTTCTTTGCCTGTCAGAGTTTGGAAAACATATGTAGCAATTAGAATCACTCTATTCTAGCTATAATTGTTTACCATTCTAGAAGATCATAGGTATTCTATTTCTATTGTCTGCAGTGGAGACGTGACCTGTTACCTTGACAATAGCCTTGAAATGAACAGCTCTGACCTGGAATCAGTCGTTAGGGCTGGAGAGTGACTGGAGCATAGAGATCCTATTAAATTACTAGAGGGGCTATGTCATAAAAGTTTCAGAATAGGATTAAAATTGCAGCCATATTGGTCAGGGAGAAAAACAAACCAGTCTAATTGGAATGAATGGCAGTAGAGGCATAATCCTGATTTGAATAAAAATAAGGCATGTGATATCAGAAATTGTGTAAAAGAATTGTCAACCTAAAATATTGTTATATAATTAGAAATACGTTTTATAGGGGTTTTATACACATTTTCTGTATAAATAGCCTCTAAAATATATCTAAACAAGTGTGTTTTTTTAGAAAGCTGTGAGTTCTATTATATGATGCAATATCAGTACTTATTGCATTAACAACTTTTCTAAATCCAATCATCAACTGATTTCAGACAGTGTTTGGCTGTGGATTGACTGCATTGTTTGAATGGAATGTTGGTATATTGGCAGTTAATTTTAGGAATTTATGGAATCATTCCTCTAAAATTGGCTGGCTAGCTAGCTAATAAACATACAGTGCAGATAAATTATTCAAATTCATTATTTTACACAATATCTTATCACAGCACTGGCAAACCATGGTTGACCAACTCCCTGASCAACATGGCTGACCTTTGGACCATCATAAGAAGGWTGATGTACATTCTAGTYTTCTAATTCTATGGACTGGAGCACCTTTAACACCTGGCTCCTATTCTTCACCTTAGAGACAGATCTCTATCGATTCCACAGACATTTAGCTTCCTTAACTGAATAACCGTGTTAAGTTAAAAATAGTATCTTCCTGTTTGTGGTTTGTGCTTCCTGTCTGTCCCATTCAAAGTGTTCTCATTTCATAGTGATTTACCAGTATATGCATACAGTGACATTCAAGGTTTGACARCAGTATTTTATACTGTTAGAAATGCAACATTGCCACCTAGTGTCTATCTAGACACTACATCAGACCTTCATTACATAGCAACCCTAACCCTGGTTATGAGTTAATCTATCTGCAATTTAGAATAGAATGTTGCAAAATCACCATTTGACAGATCACAACTGACAAAAATCACCATCAAGACTGATGAGAAAACTGTAGGATAAAGCAAATACAATGCTTGACGGCCAGAAAGCTCAAAGAAAGAAGATTTCCAAAGAGATCATCAGGGTTTTATTTGTCAATGCATTTGCAGATTATAATGCCCTTGGGTGCAATGTACAGCCTGTCTTTACACAGTAGAACTGTAGCAATTGAGAGCGAAGAGCCAGAGTGGGATTTGATTGAACCAGCGACCCTGCAGGTAGCCAACAGGACTCTGCCTCCAGTGCAATAAAGGTCCAGACCACTTGACAGAGGATACACAACTAAATGAGCTCGTACTTTGTAGCTGCTATTAATATCGAAGCAAAAGTGCATTATTTTGACGAGGTAAACTCACACACATCAATTCCGTGAATGAGTTTGATCAAATTCAGTTTATTGCATGGATCTCTGCCATGTACACACACAGCTCCATGGAAAAATGGCTGTCTTGGTCAAAGCCAGCAATGGGGTCTGTGCTATCCGGATCCATGGCACGGCCCTACCCCATTGAAGTTTAGATTTTAAATGGTTAAGGGTTAAGGGTAGGGGTTAAGTTTAGGGTTTAGCTTCTCAAGGATCCCAGATAGCAGAGAGGAAAAGTACCAAATTGTCATACTTGAGTAAAAGTAAAGATACCTTAATTGAAAATGACTCGAGTGAAAGTCACCCAGTATCTGGTTAATCATATCTGGCAGGTAGGGGTAGCCTAGTGGTTAAGAGGGTTGGACCAGTAACTGAAAGGTTATTGGTTCGAATCCCTGAGATGACTAGGTGACAAATCTGTTGATGTGCCCTTGAGCAAGGCACTTAACTGTAATTGCTCTGAATAAGAGCTTCTGCTATAACGTAAAATAAATGTAGCCTACTTAAGTGCAGTGGTGGGGAAAGTAGTTGATTGTCAAACTTGAGTGAAAGCAAATGCTATACTTCAAATTATGTTTTAATTAAGTAGCCTTCTTTATACCACTAGCAGTGATTTAAGGGATGAAAAATGCACATTCATGGTGTCTTTGCAGAAAACAACTGCCATATCCCTGGTCCACATCAGGGTAATGGGCAGACTAATAAGATATTTAACATGCCTTTCACTCAGGGAGTGAGTGCTTCTGGGGGTTTCATAGGTGACAGTCCACGGGTGTGTTATGTGTCCACACCATTATGATAGTGTCCAGTCCTCACTGTGTTATTCAGACAATTTGGGCTGCAGGTAGCCTAGCGGATAAGAGCGTTGGGCCAGCAACTGAAAGGTCACGGTTCAAAATCCTGAGCCAACTAGGTGAAGAATCTGTTGATGTGCCCTTGAGCATGGCACTAAACCCTAATTGCTCCTATAAGTCGTTCTGGATAAGAGTGTCGGCTAAAATTATGTTTGGTTTAGTGATTAAGCCCTTCGAGGGAATGAGGGTGTTCCACGGGAACTTTTAACTAATAGAGCAACAACATGGGCTGGTTTGTCATCGCTGGCTGCAGGTAGGGCTATTATGAAACATCAAGTAGGATGTAATGTGCAGAACTAACTGAAGAATGATGTAGCCTACCCCTGAAAGTGTTTTAATTTCATGCATCTTTGGAACTATCYATTGCCAAAGGTGTTGCACCCCTGGAGTGTGCACATGACCCCCAGAGCASAAACACACTTCCAAGTCATATAGAAGTATAAGGAAGTGCTTGCAGAACTTTTCATCAAATCAACGTTAAGTCAAGTAGCCGGTTTAGAATATGTTATAGCGGGTGCAGCGAAATGCTTATGTTAACTCCTAACGAGTACACAGATATATACCTGAAAAGGAATCAAGAAAAGTCGTTATGCGCTGTTGGCTAGCGCGCACGTCCCAATACCAGTGGGCACATTCGCTTCATAATGCAACGTTTTTAGTTTCAAAACCATCAGTAGAGTTGAAAATGCAATGGAAATCTACTTAACTAGTTTTGTTATATTCCGGAAATGGGAATTTAACTGCGAAAGTTATTTGCGTGCACGTCACGCACAGACTTTACAGAAACAAGTAAATTTGATGGAAACATCTGATGGGGAAATGCCAATTGGATGGAAACCGACTAATAATTCCGTCACCAATTATGCTAAAACTTGAGGCTAGAGCGTGCATCTACGCCATAGGCAAAGATGGGGGGCGTGTTCATAGAAATGGCACTATGCTGTCAAACCAAAATAGGAATGCAACCTGTGAAAAAAGTTGCACCTAATCTACCTGCCTAGGAAGGAGCGTGATTGATGCCGTGAGTCCGGTGTTGGAGAGATTAGTCAGAGAAGGGCTGCTGGAAATGGTAAGTACAAGCGTTACAAACAATGTCATAATTAAATGTATGGAGTCAGGCTGTAGAAAAATCCTAAACAGTGGTGCGTTTGTCACGTGGAAAGTGACAGGTTCTAGGTCTTAGTTAAGCAGGCAGCGTGAAGCAAGAGGCAGACAAAAGTGACTAACAATTATTTTGTAAGGCATGTTTTTCTATCGGTTTCACAATTCAGTTATGTTCATTTCGATGTCGTTACCGTTACTTTAAAATCAGACGCAAACAAAAAGGGGCACAGCAAGCCCATCAGGCAGGTGTCCATCATCTAGATTTCGTCAGTGTAGCAAACCTCGCAGCACAGTCTCCATTTGTACTCTCACCAAACATATCAGCCTGTCATAATAAGCTTTCCGCGAACAATGATCCACCATGCCTCGGGACAGCGTCACTTCCTGTGGGTAGCTGCCTGGAAAAAATAGTTTTTAAAATACTATAATTTAGCTCATGACCAGGCAATTAACCAATAGAAAATGCTACTTAGGTTAAACATGCCAATAAGTCACAGGTGACATTCTCACCCACTTACAATGAGCGTTTCCTATGCAAAAGTACATGTGCAATAATAGGTTTAACACACTGGTTAGAAAAGGCAAATATTTCACACACAAATTACACTCAAAGATAAACTCCCTGAAACTCTAACTATACAACAAAGTCCCCATGGAAAAATAGACCTCCAATACCTGCTAGCAACTCTACCACATGGTGTCCTGAGGCAGCCAGGGCTCCCATAGCGGTGTTGACCTGCCCTATTGCTGGCACATTGCCCTCAGCTCACCAGGCCACACACCTCCAACCAGTTCCTTAGAGCCATTTATCCTTCACCCACAAGGCACCTTAACATGCCCCAGACCAGTTAGTGTCTCACGGACCAGCAGGGAGAGACTGACTTCCTCACCTGCGCCCAGAACCACCCATGGGAGAGACTGCAAAACCTAGAAGGGCACAAACACCAGACCATGAAACTAAAATGGTCCCTGCTCCACAACTGCCCACTCAGTGGCCCAGACCCAGCTGATGCTACACTAAATGTCACAAGGTGGAAAGTGACACATTCACCTGAAAAATGAGTTGAAACCTGTTAGTTCTCCTTAAACCTGTTAGTCTAGTGACCACTTCTGGATTGCGCGCTAGTGCACCTCACTTTACGCACAGAATTTCCACCGTTCCAATGGAGTGTTCCAGTGTCTAAGGACCTTGGTGCGCTTCAATCATACATTAGGTTACTCTCCAGTTTTTAGAGAAACATTATGAATACTGTATCATAATGTTGGAGTCACCAGATAAAGCAAGCGAGAAAGATGAGCCTTATTGACACTTGTGCAAAGTTTGGATCAGAATTGATTGTTCAAACATTTCCTTAACTTATTCATCTTACTGTCTGTCACGTATGGTTATCCTGCAATTAAACATGGTAAGGCAAGGTTTTCAATCAGTTTCAGCAAATTCTCAGTTCCGGCACATTCTCAATTTGGTTTCACTATAGAACCCCACAGTGGAGGTGTCATAATACCCATAAAACCTAGCGGTCAAACAGGAAAAGGGTTCCAATTGTTTTTCCACCATTCATTTTTCTCATTAGGACATTTTTAGGAACACTTAAAATAAGGGCTGTGTTTCGTTGGAAAAATGAATGGTGGAAAAATGATTGGAACCATTTCCTTGTTTGACCGCTAGGTTATATGGATATTATGACTCATACTGTGGTACTCTATTCAGTTAAATTGTATATGGAAATGAACATTCTTTCTCGTTAACTTTTCTTTAAAAACCATGCTACTTAAAATCAGACACATCCAAGCCAAACAAAAAGGGGCACAGGAAGCGACGCAGCCCAGCAGACAGGTGTCCATCTTCAGCGCTAAGACATAGGTCAAGTTTGTGCTGTAATTGACTAAGGGCGCGTTCCTCTGTCCAGGCGTTGCTGACGCATACCAGATCTTACAACGACTGGACAGGTATTTTATGTATCAGCTAACCACATCATATGTTATAGCAATCTTTCAGTCGATCATGTGGCACACCATTGGTTGGTGGATGCAACGTCTGAGCAGGGGAACACAACCATGTGGTTAGCTGATACTTTAAAAAATCTATCCAATAAGATCTGGCATGTGTCAGCAACGCCTTGGCAGAGGAACGCGCCCTTAGTCAAATACAGCACAAACTTTGTTTACCACCTCCAATCGTATCAGCCTGCCATAAAAAGCTTTCAGCAAACAGTGATCCAACATGCCTCTGGACTGGATCACTTCCTGTGGGCGGCTGCACACAGGGCTTGTTAAACATTGCAGGCGACTGCCGGCTGACTGATCGATAAAAATAACTACTCATAAATAACTACTTCATATTATTTGTAGATCAGTCAGTCCCAATTTATCCATGATACAGTGGCTTGCGAAAATATTCACCCCCTTGGCATTTTTCCTATTTTGTTGTCTTACAACCTGGAATTAAAATGTATAATTTTTTAGGGTTTGTATCATTTGATTTACATAACATGCATACCACTTTGAAGATGCAAAATATTTTTTGTGGTGAAACAAACATGAAATAAGACAAAGGAATTGAGAACTTGAGTGTGCTTAGCTATTCACCCCCCCAGAGTCAATACTTTGTAGAGCCACTTTTTGCAGCAATTACAGCTGCAAGTCTCTTGGGGTATGTCTCTATAAGCTTGGCACATCTAGCCACTGGGATTTTTGCCCATTCTTCAAGGCAAAACTGCTCCAGCTCCATCAAGTTGGATGGGTTCTGCTGGTGGTCAGCAATCTTTAAGTCATACCACAAATTCTCAATTGGATTGAGGTCTGGGCTTTGACTAGGCCATTACAAGACATTTAAATGTTTCCCCTTAAACCACTCGAGTGTTGCTTTAGCAGTATGCTTAGGGTCATTGTCCTGCTGGAAGGTGATCCTCCGTCCCAGTCTCAAATCTCTGGAAGACTGAAACAGGTTTCCCCTCAAGAATTTCCTTGTATTTAGCGCCTTCCATCATTCCTTCAATTCTGACCAGTTTCCCAGTCCCTGCCAATGAAAAACATCCCCACAGCATGATGGGGGACTTTATTTAACTAATTATGTGACTTCTGAAGGTAATTGGTTGCACCAGATCTTATGTAGGGGCTTCATAGCYAAGGGGGTGAATACATATGCACGCACCACTTTTCCGTTTTGTATTTTTTTGAATTCTTTGAAACATGTTATTTTTTTCATTTCACTTCACCAATTTGGACTATTTTGTGTATGTCCATTACATGAAATCCAAATAAAAATCTATTTAAATTACAGGTTGTAATGCAACAAAATAGGAAAAACGCCAAGGGGAATGAATACTTTTGCAAGGCACTGTACATTATGGTTTTGATCCTCTCGAACACAGCCAAAGGTGGCATTCCCCTGCTCAGACGTTGCATGCATTAGATAATGGTTGCGTGCCACATCATCCACTGTCCAACTGACAGATTGCCAAAACATATGTGGTTAGCTGATACGTAAAATACTTATCTGGCAGGCGTCAACAACATCTGGGCAGAGGAACGCGTCCATAAACAAGGGGGTTTAAATATACACTGAGCAAAAATATATAAATTTAGCATGCACCAATTTCAATGATTTTACTGAGTTACAGTTCATATAAGGAAATCAAAATTAATTGGGCCCTAATCAATGGCTGTTCGAAGTTGCAGGATATTGTCGGGAACTGGAACACGCTGATGTACATGTCAATCCAGAYCATCCCAAACATGCTCAATGGGTGACATGTCTGATGAGTATGCAGGTCATGGAAGAACAGGGACATTTTCAGCTTCCAGGAATTGTATACAGATCCTTGCGACATGGGGCCGTGCATTATCATGCTGAAACATGAGGTGATGGCGGCTGATGAATGCCACAATAATGGGCCTCAGGATCTCGTCACGGTATCTCTGTGGATTCAAATTGCCACCGATAACATGCAATTGTGTTCGTTGTCCATAGCTTATGCCTGCCAATACCATAACCCCACTCTGTTCACAACGTTGACATCAGCGAACCACTCGCCCATCACGACGCCATACACGCTATCTGCCTGGTACAGTTGAAACTGGGATTCATCCATYAAGAGCAGACTTTTCCAGCAGCGATCAACGGTGAGCATTTGCCCCCTGAAGTCCGGTACAACGCTGAACTGCGGTCAGGTCAAGACCCTGGTGAGGATGACGAGCACGCAGATGAGCTTCCCTAAGACGATTTCTGACAGTTTTTGCAGAACCTACAGTTTCATCAGCTGTCCGGGTGACTGGTCTCAGACAATACCACAGGTGAAGAAGCCGGATGTGGAGGTCCTGGCTGGCGTGGTTATACATGGTCTGCGGTTGTGCGGCCGGTTGGAAGTACTACCAAATTCTCTAATACAATGTTGGAGGCGGCTTATGGTAGAAAAATGTACATTCAATTATCTGGCAACAGCTCTGGTGGACATTCCTACKGTCAGCATGCCAATTGAATGCTCCCTCAACTTGAGATATCTGAGACACTGTGTTGTGATAACTTRARATTTTGGTGGTCTTTTATTGTCCCCCGGCACAAGGTGCACCTGTGTAATGATCATGCTGTTTTAATCAGATTCTTGATATGCCACACCTGTCAGATGGATAGATTATTTTGGCAAAGGAGAAATGCTCTCTAACARGGATGTAAACAAATTTGTGCACATTTGAGAGAAATAAGCTTTCGTGCGTATGGAACATTTCTGGGTTCTTTTATTTCAGCTCARGAAACACTTTACATGTTGCGTTTATATTTTTGTTCAGTGTATATAATTTATATCACGTGATCAGGCAATTAACCAATAGAAATGCTACTTAGGTTAAACATGCCGATAAGTCACACCTGTGTCATTCTCACCCTCTTAATGAGTGCTTCCTCACACTTGATAGTGAAAAACACCGCAAAAGCACACGTGCAATAATAGMTTTCACACACTGGTTAGAAAAAGCTAATATTTCACACAAAATTGCACTCAAAAAGATAAACTCCCAGAAACTCTAAATATACAACAAAGTCCCCTTGAAAATAAAGGCCTCCGATACCTGCTAACATCTCTCCCACATGGTGTCCTGAGGTAGCCACTGAGTTCCAGTGTCTAGGGGACTTGGGGCGCTTCTAATCAAAAGTGTTGGGGAAGCTTCTCTGACAATATAGTTTACCAAGCTAACAATTACTTCACACTCAAAGAAGTTAAGCTATACTAAAGAGACCCTTAACTATATTTTTCTTTTCTTAACTAAAGTTGCTTTGAAAAAGTAGTTCAATACATCCAAACTACTTAGAAAAATTCTCATATCTAAATCTGAAACGTCATAGACTACAAATTGCAAGAACAGATCATTCTGGAGTCCGATGTTTACAGAATGTGTAATTTAGCCTATTGTAATTTAGCCTAGTAAAACTCACGGATGATTAGTAAAGCTTAAACCAAGTTTATTCACCCATTGGGTCATACAGCTGCATAKGACAAAGACATGGTTCCACCAGTGGTAATATATATATWTATACACTGCTCAAAAAAATAAAGGGAACACTAAAATAACACATCCTAGATCTGAATGAATGAAATATTCTTATTAAATACTTTTTTCTTTACATAGTTGAATGTGCTGACAACAAAATCACACCAAAAATATCAATGGAAATCAAATTATCAACCATGGAGGTCTGGATTTGGAGTCACACTCAAAATTAAAGTGGAAAACCACACTACAGGCTGATCCAACTTTGATGTAATGTCCTTAAAACAAGTCAAAATGAGGCTCAGTAGTGTGTGTGGCCTCCACGTGCCTGTATGACCTCCCTCAACGCCTGGGCATGCTCCTGATGAGGTGGCGGATGGTCTCCTGAGGGATCTCCTCCCAGACCTGGACTAAAGCATCCGCCAACTCCTGGACAGTCTGTGATGCAACGTGGCGTTGGTGGATGGAGAGAGACCTGCTCAATTGGATTCAGGTCTGGGGAACGGGCGGTCCATAGCATCAATGCCTTCCTCTTGCAGGAACTGCTGACACACTCCAGCCACATGAGGTCTAGCATTGTCTTGCATTAGGAGGAACCCAGGGCAACCGCACCAGCATATGGTCTCACAAGGGGTCTGAGGATCTCATCTCGGTACCTAATGGCAGTCAGGCTACCTCTGGCGAGCACATGGAGGGCTGTGCGGCCCCCCAAAGAAATGCCACCCACACCATGACTGACCCACGCCAAACCGGTCATGCTGGAGGATGTTCAGGCAGCAGAACGTTCTCCACGGCGTCTCCAGACTCTGTCACGTCTGTCACATGTGCTCAGTGTGAACCTGCTTTCATCTGTGAAGAGCACAGGGCGCCAGTGGCGAATTTGCCAATCTTGGTGTTCTCTGGCAAATGCCAAACGTCCTGCACGGTGTTGGCCTGTAAGCACAACCCCACCTGTGGACGTCGGGCCCTCATACCACCCTCATGGAGTCTGTTTCTGACCGTTTGAGCAGACACATGCACATTTGTGGCCTGCTGGAGGTCATTTTGCAGAGGCTCTGGCAGTGCTCCTCCTGCTCCTCCTTGCACAAAGGTGAGGTAGCGGTCCTGCTGCTGCGGGTTGTTGCCCTCCTACGCCTCCTCCACGTCTCCTGATGTACTGGCCTGTCTCCTGGCAGCGCCTCCATGCTCTGGACACTACTCTGACAGAACGCACACACAAACCTTTTGCCACAGCTCGCCTGTGTGCCATCGCATGGTGACTACCTGAGCCACTGTGTGGGTTTGTAGACTCCGTCTCATGCTACCACTAGAGTGAAAGCACCGCCAGCATTCAAAAGTGACCAAAACATCAGCCAGAAGCATAGGAACTGAGAAGTGGTCTGGGTCACCACCTGCAGAACCACTCCTTTATTGGGTGTCTTGCTAATTGCCTAATATATCCACCTGTTGTCTATTCCATTTGCACAACAGACATGTGAATTTATTGTCAATCAGTGTTGCTTCCTAAGTGGACCGTTTGATTTCACAGAAGTGTGATTGACTTGGAGTTACATTGTGTTGTTTAAGTGTTCCCTTTATTTTATTTGAGCAGTGTATATACCCCAATTTGGGTGACGTCCTCCTTCTCTCTAAAACATTACATCTTTATTGCTAGGCAGGAAATTAAGTGATGCGGGCCATAAAATCGTTCCTTCTCCCTTAATGTGACCTGACCTAACGTTGGCCCCCTTCCTCACTAAACCACATCGCACCACCCTTATCAGTGCTTGGCACATGTGATTGCCCCTTCCCTGCACTCAGTACATTGCAAGCTTTAATTGCCTCCACCCATACTACAATTCTTCCACCCCCATACAGGATAACCACTAACTTCTGGTGTAGACCCTAGACTATAGCACTCAATATTCCAATAGGATACCTGATAATTAACACTATTCCAAGTTTAGGAGTCAGAACCCAGAACCCATCACTATTAAACACATAAACTGTTTCAAGTGAGAATTAGGCAGGTCTGATGCAGAAAAAGGATATTCTTGCCTACTTCACCCATTAAAAAGTAGTGTAGTTTCAGTAGTTAGCTACACCGTTACATGGCACAAAAGTAATTAACTACTGAAAACCCTACCAACATTTGAATTAAGTTCAACTCCCACCACCCTCCTGCAAAATGTAGTTAACTACATTTACTATGTAGTAATTTAAATTGCTATATAGTAAATGTAGTTCAATTACGAGTGGAACTATGTGTTGTTCACTACTCCTCAACACTGCTAATCAATCATATATTCTGTCTATCATAATTCTGGAATCACCAGATGAAGCCAGAGAGAAAGATGATCCTTAATGACAATTTTGTAAAGTTTGGATCAGAATTAGTGATCGTTCAAAAATGTCCTTAACTTATTCATCTTTACTGTCTGTCAAGTCTTTCGCTTAGGGTTATCTTCCAATTTAATGTGGTTTGGTAGCCCTGTGAGGCTTTGCCTGGACACATTTGAATGAATGTAAGTAACAGACACATCCCTATGTCCATTCCACTGTAAGGCTTTGACTGTCCCACAAACACACCAGAGCTATTGATTCTAGAAGGAGCACASATTTGGGCGTACAGTAACTCAGACACATCCATCCCTTTGTGACATGTATCTCTTCAAAATAACCCAGATAAACAAACAATACCCAATGGAACTATTTGACATAAATCTGAGTCAAACCTAAATACTACAAATATGTACACCCATCTGACACAAGAAGATCCAGCTACAGCATGTTAAAATTGGATGAATGTTTACACAGCTATAAGGGGAGTAGTCGTCAGTTAAACTGAGAAATAAAGCGTGAGGGTGGGACTGGTAGGGGTAAGTATGCATGCACCCATTGAACTGTACAAAACTCATACAAGACTAGTACTACTATACTGCTAGCTATGTGTTATAGATCAGTGGTTCCCGAATGCCTTTTTCACTGTGACCCTTTTATAGCTTTTGAGGTTTTTTAGTGGCCAACCAAGTCAGCGAAACCAATGTTCCTGGCCAGGACCCAGCCACGACTTAATTAAAATACTTTTGCCACAACTCAAATCCAGTTTATCTTGACCCGCTATTTCTTTTTAGATGTATTGTAGATCTTCTTATTTATTCAACCTCCATTTATTTAAAAAAGGTTTTACCAACCCTGATCTGTTGTGTTTTTATGCTCTATTGTAGGAGCGTCGATACAGATGAGCTGCTACCTCCAACTTACAGTATTCCCCGTCAACCCTTAGGGTGCCTTTCTGTGGGAATACCTCACCAAGACCTGAACTGGACCTGACTCGCCTGCAGCATCCAAGCATTCAGTGTCTTAGAATCTCTCATAATCAACTGAAAGACTGGTACTTAAATTGAAAGGGTACTGATCACTAAAGCAACCATATCACGTAACTCCTCAATAACTGTCTTTAGAAGTATRATCCAAGATGMCTCCCACCACCATGGAGGCGGCGGACATCGTTGTWGTGGTGCTGTACTTCATCCTGGTCCTTGCCATTGGCTTCTTCGCCATGATGAAAGCCAATCGGAGCACTGTGAGCGGTTACTTCCTAGCCGGCCGATCAATGAACTGGGCTATGATTGGTGCCTCTCTGTTCGTCAGCAACATTGGCAGCGAGCATTTCATTGGCCTTGCAGGGTCCGGGGCGGCCAGCGGGTTCGGAGTCGCCGCATGGGAGTTCAATGCCCTCCTGCTCCTCCAGCTCCTGGGCTGGGTGTTCATCCCTGTTTACATCCACTCTGGGGTCTACACAATGCCTGAGTACCTGGCCAAGCGCTTRGGCGGCCGACGGCTRAAGGTCTACTTCGCTGCTCTGTCTCTGTTGCTCTACATCTTCACCAAGCTCTCTGTGGACCTGTACTCCGGCGCGCTCTTCATCCAGGAGTCACTGGGCTGGAATCTCTATCTGTCCATCATCCTCCTCATCACCGTGACCGCGCTGCTGACCGTCACAGGGGGCCTGGTTGCGGTCATCTACACCGACACCCTCCAGGCGTTCCTGATGATTGGCGGCGCGCTATGCCTAACCGCCATTAGCCTGGTAAAAGTGGGTGGCCTGGAAGGGGTGCGGACCAAGTACATGGAAGCCAGACCGAACATCACAGCGATATTAGCATCCTCCAACTTCACCTACATCCCCTCCTGCCACGTGGAGCCCAAGCCCGACTCCCTGCGCATCTTAAGGGGCCCGCTGGACAAGGACCTCCCCTGGCCGGGCTTCCTCCTGGGCCAGACCCCGGCCTCCATCTGGTACTGGTGTGCCGACCAGGTCATTGTCCAGCGGGTGCTAGCCGCACGGAGCATCTCCCACGCTAAAGGCTCCACACTGATGGCCGGCTTCCTCAAGATCCTGCCCATGTTCATCATCGTCATTCCCGGGATGATCTCCCGCATCCTGTTTGCAGATGAGCTGGCGTGTATCAGCCCAGAACACTGCATGGAGGTGTGTGGATCCAGGGCTGGGTGTTCTAACGTAGCCTACCCCCGCCTGGTGATGTCCGTCATGCCGGTGGGTCTGCGTGGCCTGATGATGGCGGTGATGATCGCAGCGCTCATGAGCGACCTGGACTCCATCTTCAACTCCGCCAGCACCATCTTCACCTTGGACATTTACAAAATGGCGCGGGAGCGGGCGTCYTCGAGGGAGCTGATGGTGGTGGGGCGTGTGTTCGTGGTGTTCATGGTGGTTATCAGCATCGCCTGGYTTCCTGTKATCATCGAGATGCAGGGAGGCCAGATGTTCTACTACATCCAGGAAGTGTCTGACTACCTGACCCCGCCCATCGCTGCCCTATTRCTGCTGGGCGTCCTATGGCGGCGRTGCAACGAGACTGGTGCATTCTGGGGTGGCATAGTGGGYTTCGCGTTGGGCGCCACGAGACTGYTGCTTGCGTTCGTCTACAGAGAGCCCCACTGCGACGAGCCGGACGAGCGGCCGTCTTTTGTCAAGGACGTCCATTTCATGTACGTGGCAGCCGGGCTGTTCTGGGTCTCAGGACTGGTGGCTGTGGTGGTTAGCCTCTGCACCCCTCCACCGAGCATAGAGCAGGTCCGCACCACTACCTTCTGGGGGCTACGCCAAAGAAACACAACTCCAAACATGGAGAGAGACGAGGAGATGAGCAAGCTGAACCCCCAAAGTAAGACCCATGTCAATGGGAACGGCTGCATGGACAAGGAGACGCCCAAAGACCTCCATAATGGTGTCAATGGGGTGGAGGCTTTATCCTATATGGAGGCTCCATCTAATCTCCAAAATGGCGGCCACCTAACCTTTCCAAACACCGGAATGGCGGTAGACCAAGAAAAGCCTTGGGTGGTCTGCTGTGGAGGAGTAGGAGGGGAGAAGGGGAGGTGTGTGAGGGTTCTAGAGTGGTTCTGTGGGTTTAAGGAGGAGCCGGCTAAGACCCGGCCCAGATCAGCCGAGGAGGAAGAGAGGCTTTTGCAGGAGATGCTCCAGGAGACCCCCAGAACCAGACTCGTCCTCAACATGGGCCTGGTGCTGGTCTGCTCTGTGGGGGTGTTCCTCTTCATCTACTTCTCTCTGTAGGAGGGGATCTCAACCTGTGATGTACACAATATAGTTTATATGTAATATGTCTACATGTGACATCTAAAGAAGTGTTTCTTCTTTCTGTGTTTCCTACGCCACCCCAAAAGTTCAAGCCCAGTGAATCAGGTGTGCTTGAGCTGGGCTAGAACAAAAATGTCCAACCTTGGTGGTACTCCAACATGGACTCAGGGGTAGACGTAACATAGGAAACGTAAACCTAGTATGTAACGTTACATTACGTATGGTACAGTGCCTTAAAGTATTCACACCGCTTTACTTTTTTCAAAATGTTATTACAAAGTGCGATTAAAATAATGTAATTGTCATTTTTTTGTCAACGATATACACTACATACTCATGTCAAAGTGGCAAAAAATTCACAACAAATTAAATGGAAAATAAAACACTAATATATCTTCATTAGATAAGTATTTAACCCCCTGAGTCAATACATGTTAGAATCACCTTTACAGCTTTCTGGGTAAGTCTCGAAGAGCTTTGCAAACCTGGATTGTATATTATTTGCCCATTATTCTTWAAAAAATTATTCAAGCTCTGTCAAGTTGGTTGTTGATCATTGCTAAACAGCCATTTTCAAGTCGATTTTAAGTCAAAACTGTAACTAGGCCACTCAAACATTCAATATCGTCTTGGTAAGTAACTCCAGTGTATATTTGGCCTTGCGTTTTAGGCTATTGTCCTGATGAAAGGTGGATTTGTCTCTGTGTCTGTTGGAAAGCAGACTGAACCAGGTTTTCCTCTAGGACTATGCCTGTGCTTAGCTCTATTCCCTTTCTTTTAATCCCAAATAAAACTCCCAAGTCCTTGCCGATGACAAACACATTCATTCATTCATTTAGCAGACAATTGTATCACACCATAGTGCTATCAGACTTCTGATACCAATGCAGGGTGAAAGAGGTGCCACAAAATGTGAACTGCTATCAAAAATGGTATAGAAAAGTATTTTGTATTTTGACAATCCAAATTACAGTATTTTGAAAATACAAAACACATTGGATTGTAGTTCAGCCCAGTGTAAGTCAAATTACAAAATACTCTGAATTCAAATAAGTAAATAAGTAAAATAAGTAAATTTCAAATACATCTAACAGAAACTGTCCATCTTTGCCTGTGGTTTCAGGCTGCCAGCTACGCTACTCTCTACCTGACCTAGATATAGAATACATAGAAACCCCCTTATCTAAAGGAACACTATTAAAAGAAGTCCCCCCTGTAATGGAATAGTACTGCCTGAATTGGTACTACTTTCTGTGGTAGAGTCAAAAAAGGTGCAAATGAATGTTACAGTATTAGCCCAAGCACGTTCCTGTCAGACTATTTGCATAATACAAGAAAGGGCGTTAATGGTGGTATTGCAGGAAAATAAGTCCTGTGTGTATTCATCCCCCTCAGCCCACAGTGTCCTGGTGTGCCTGAGGTCAGAAATAGCCCAGTGGGTAACCGGTGTCCTGAAAAGACCCAAGATGGACGCCATGGTCTGGTCTGTAGGGAGCCACTGATGTGTGTAAACCAGCACAGGAGCACCTGGTTAAACAGCAGTATGGAACTGGTGTGGGAGTGAGCACTACTTTGCTGCTGGCCTAGTCCTCATTGTCACTAATAGCCCACCACTCTCAAATTTGTTTTAATTCATCTAAGGTTCAGTGCCATATAGGCTGCGTTTACACAGGCAGCCCAATTCTGAATTTCCCCCCACCCCACTAATTGGTCTTTTGACCAATCACATCAGATCTTTTCACATCAGATCTTTTTTAGAGCTGATCTGATTGGTCAAAAGACAGATTAGTGAAAACAATAACAGAATTGGGCTGCCTGTGTAAACACAGCRATCATAGTATGTTCTTGATCTTTTGCAACATGAAGGTAAAATGAGTGAAAGAATAGCATCCAGAAAACAATGATTATAACCAYCTAACTGACKGTGACTCCAAAACCACCAAACAGGAAAACAGGCCAACAGGCAGTGGAGAAATATCAGTAACACGACTCTTCCCCTTTTGACTGTTTACTGTTTAGAAGTCTGGGGTTAGTTTAACCACATTCCACGACATGTTTCCACAACTTTGACTGTGTTGTGTAGGCTACTAGTTATATTGGCCTATTTAGTGTCACATACTGGAATCCATAGCAGACGGACCGGAACCAATGACCAACCAAAGATGATTAACTACCCAAATAAAGTGAGACTGACTCGGCTAAGCTCTGATGTTAGTGTTTGATATTAACCTCTCAGAGCCGTTTGAGGAAGTGGAGAGCGGAAAACTGTTTGTGTACTCAAGGTGGAGCGTCGTGGTGACATTTCATGGTTTGTCCTTCCATGTTTGAATTATKCAGAATTATCATGTCTTTAATTGTTGAATGAAAATGCAGGCAGTTTGAGCAAAGACACTGGTAACTTCTGTGGTTTGAGTGTGCATTGGTTGAGAGTAGTCTACTGCAGTGTCTTTGCTCAACAATAGACCGTTTCGTTGCAGCGCTGGACAAACGCACCTCGTTCAACTCATTGAGGGCTTGATGATTAGTTGACAAGTTGAATCAGGTGTGCTTGTCCAGGGTTACAATACAAGTGTTTACTGTTGGGGGTACTGGAGGACCAGGGTTGAGAAACGCTGGTCTACAGTAGCTACTGTAACAGATCAAGAGAACTGCTGCCCCCTGCAGACATTTTCTTGTATTGCATCAGCATCAGACTTATTTTACAAAAGTATACAGTAATGAATTTAAACAGCCTTATAAACATGCTTAATAGGAACATTACACAGTCACTGCTCTGTTCACCATTTCCCCCCCAATATCTCCGCATAACTTAACTATCAGACTGGTTATGTATGTCAATGTGAAACCCATCTTTTAATAGACAAACACAGGTACCTTCTCTACTAGCAAAGTGATTGTCTTCTCAGGCACTTGCAACGATTGAGAAAGAAAATAAAGCTGCATTTAAACATTGCACGTCTAGCTCCAATGTCAGACGAAACAATACCAAGCGTTCACATRCAAGTATAATTCAATAATTACACAAATAATAATAGCAATACGATTCTCACACATGCAACTAGCTGCAGTGTTGGAGTGCTGGGGATGATACYAAGATTCCATGAGTCCATGTGATTTCTGTAATAGCTTCAGCACACCCTAAACCTGAACCTCGCAGAAGGAACAATCAATTGARGACAATAGAATGAAACAGCAGTAAAACAGTGTGAAGCAACTCTGTTAAGAAAAACGTCCCAACTTTCTATTTCTGACAGAGTTAAGATCAGACTATATTATTGGTTTGAGATTTACCACACTGAACATGAATCCATATCTCTATGGATCAACGGTAAACAAATGTATTTCAGTCCGCGCCTGGATATCTTTAATCGGCAATGAATAAGACTTAACAGGGAATTTGACAATCAGTAACCTTTCGTTGTAATCTATTATAAACCTTTTAAACATTTTGGGAGTCTTATACTCTGTCTGAAAAAGAAAGAGACATCAAATCCAGCCCAAGTTTGACATTCAAAATAAAACAGTAAACCACATTTCACACATYCATACAATTGTAAATAAGACTAACATACAGGTAACTGCCAAAATAAAGAAAACACCAACATAAAGTGTCTTAATAGGGCGTTGTGCCACAAGCCAGAACAGCTTCAATACACCTTGGCATAGATTCTGGAACTCTATTGGAGGGATGCGACATCATTCTTCCACGAGAAATTCCATCATTTGATGTTTTGTTGATGGTGGTGGAAAACACCGTCCCCGGTTGAGATCTGGTGACTGAGACGGCCATATGGTTTACATKATTTTCATGCTCATCAAACCATTCAGTGACTACCRRTGCCCTGTGAATGGGGGCATTGTCAAGCGTGTAGGGCCACAGCCATGGCAGACAGAATTTTTATACATGACCCTAAGCATGATGGGATGTGAATTGCTTAACCCAGGAACCACACCTGTGTGGAAGCACCTGCTTTTAATACACTTTRGATCCCTCTTTTACTCAAGTGTTTCCATTATTTTGGCAGTTACCTGTGTCCACATCTGTTMTATACTAACAAATGAGTCTCATTTACATACATACTTTATGTGCGCTTAAACCCAGGTCTCACTCTCATCCTGTTTGGGAGGGTATTAAATAGGTGTGCTATCCAGCTACATGAGCAGGCCATCATTCCTCTTCTCTTCTATATTTGTGGGTGAACTTCCTACTTCCTTCTCTTCATCCCACCCTCCTCTTTCCTCACCTGTCTGTGGGGGCACCTTCTCCGTGAGTGAGCGGAGAGGAGTGGAAGTTTTGTCCCTTTAACTGCAGGTGTCACGGTGTATCCCTTTGCCCTCGGCGTGTGTCACAGTGAAAGTGTTCCCCCTGCACGCGGGGTCAGTAGCGTCCCCGGCCCCCTCTGGACATGGTGAGGGGTAGTGAGACAGAGGAGAGAGAAGATACTTCCCAGTATAAGCTACGGGACAGGAAAAGCTGGTAGAGGATCACCACCGAGATAGCCTGGCACAGAATCACACCGATTGTCACAACCTAGAAACACAGACACACACAAACATCAACACCAAAAACCTTCCGAATGAGTCAGTACAATATATATATACATCTATAGAGTGTCGTCCTCTCACCTTTTCTCTCTGATGCTCGTTGAAGACCACAGAGAGTAGGACCAGCACAGGGTGGCACAGGAACCAGATAAAACAACCCTGAGAAACAAACTAGTGAGACTGGAATAACCTATCTTATAATGCACTGTAGATGGCACTATAAACGCATGGAAAGGGTTACCAGCTATTCTGTGTTGTATTTCTACGCCTACCTTGGAGAAGCTGAGGTAGAAGTCTCTCTTGAGGGCGCTCCTCTCTGTGCTGATGATGGTGTAGAGCACGGAGGCCAGCAGCAAGGCCAGGATGATACGTAGAGATATGAGTAACAGACCCGCTATGCTGCGCTGGGCGTGGTAGCTGTGGTGCTCCGTCTCCTCATACTGCTCCCACAGCAGTAGCGCCCCCTAGTGGCCCGGCAGCGACACAGACAGGGAGTCAGTGGAAAGGTATTTAGGTCATTGGTATTGAATGTGTTTTTATTGACTGATCCCAAAGGGGAAATTGAGAGTTAATAGGGGCTTACAGTATTGGTCAGGATAGGGGCTTACAGTATTGGTCAGGATAGGGGCTTACAGTATTGGTCAGGATAGGGGCTTACAGTATTGGAATCCTTTGGATGAAAGTGTCTGCTATCATAACACACCATTTTATACTTCTGGAATTTAAGATATGACTAGGGCTCCAAACAGAGACAGCACTGAATGCTTGACTGTATGTGTCTCCACCCCCCCTGGCACTATGACCCACCCTCCTTCCTACCCCTGCCCCCTGCCTAACCCCCTTTCCCTCCTTCCTACCCATGTCCCCTTGACCCACCCTCCTTCCCCCTTGCCCCACCCTCCTCCCTACCACTGCCCCCCTCTACCCCTGCCCCACCCTCTCCCTGCCCCCCTGACCCCCCCTCCTCCCTACCCCCCCTGCCCACCCTCCCTATACCTGCCCACCCCTCCTCCCTATACCTGCCCCCCTGACCCACCCCCTCCCAACCTACCTGACCCACCCCCTACCAGGCCTGCATATTTTCTACTGTCTGCTGGATCCTGCCTACTTTGGTGCGTCCTGTATCACATTCAGCCTCTGTGGATGGCCCTGAGAAAGGTGGGCCCATGCACACGGTGCTGAAGGTGCTCTCTCACAGCCTTGGTTCCTACAGGGGATCTCTGCCCTCTTCAACTACATCCACCTGGCCAGGTGAGTGATACTCAGTCCAGTCATTATTACAGTCACCCTGTCAGCAGCCCTGTTCAGGTTTACATCAGTTACTGCTATTACAGGATTACTCTGTAATTTCAGGTATTTGGATGAGTGAACATCAGTTTGTTGTGTAAAAACAGCACACCTGTTGCTCTCGTTCCACAGGTATGCCAGGGATGGATGGGCATTCCTATCATGGGCAGTCTTGGCAGAGTGTGAGTGTTTATTCTCACTCTCTGTCCTCTTGCTTCTTTCTTCGTATTGTCTTTCGTTTTCTTTGTGACAGTGCTGCTGTTGCCTGTTGTTCTTCCCATGCTGCAGTCTGTGACAATGGTATCCCAGTGTCCATGCTGTACATGCTGCTGAGTCTGTGTGTGGGCTGGACCCTGAGCAAGACAGGAAGCCCCAGAGCAGACCTCTCCAGTGGGACTCCTCCCCCGCTCCAAAGCCCCTCGCTATGGACGGGTCGCCACACAGGTCAGAGCCTCATCAGCCTATCCATGACCTTTATCCATGTACCTTTAATCCCTTACCCCAAAATACTAAGCCCTGACCCTCACACTAACTTCCATCTCACTGGATACAGTAGTCCCTAACTAACTTGCACACCTCTACCTTGCTCGCACCATCCCTATCCTGA
>NW_019944986.1:44783-46054 GCF_002910315.2 Salvelinus sp. IW2-2015
GTTACATATGCTGATGCAACATACTGCAAGTACATTCAGAATATGTCCTGTAAATGATGGTCTTTATGCCACTTTCCCAAATGCCTCTTGTTTATGAATGCATGTTTACTACGAGCCAGCAGGACATGAATGCAAACAATACACGTGACAGTCACAGAGACACACTCACTGGAGAGCTGTGCCTTGGAGAGGCGGTCGTGGCAGCTGAGGTTGTCGATGTCAAAGCCGTCCTCCGTCTCCGGGAAGAGCAGCAGTCTGGACTCCTTCTCCATGGCCAGGGTAGCATTCTCCAGCCTGCACACCACCAGACCACTACCCACTGGGGAAGAGAGAGACYGAGGGAGGGAGAGACAAGAGAGGGTGTGAGAGAAGAAGAGGTAGTGGAAGTAGAGGGGAGAGAGAGAGAAAGAGGACAGGAGGGAAGAGATCTGACAGGACACTAAATCCACCTTTCAGATGATTGGGTTTCATTCGAACCTACTGAATATGCAGACCGTCTGTGATAAAGGAAGGAGCTCTATTGATTCTAATGTACTGCCTGGCTATCTCATTTGGCAACATGTTGTACCCGGGAACAGAATGACATTGCCGATGCTCATGGGTCTGGACTAATTTAAGACTGAACCAACCTATTATTAAGACACTGCATAGACCTATGTGATTTGATCTTTGAACCCAATAACACCATGCAAGAGATTAGCACTTTCCAGACTAAGAACACATGTTCTGTAGCTTCCTTATGTACATTAGCATTGCAACTATAGCCTATATAAAACATCCAATAATAAAACGCATCACGTCATCTTGGTGCATYTGTATCCATCCACACAAGCCTCCCTCCAGAATTTGTCGCTAGCGTCAGACTGCTACACCTACCGTTGTACATGAATTTTGTGATGTACTGTCCATTCTGCTCTCTGGCTGCATCGCTCTTGAAAACTCCCGACACAGTTTTTCCAAATGTAGCTGGAATGCATAGTAAGAAGGCTGTAAGTGTGAACATTAACGGATACATTGTCTCCTAAAAGCGACGTATCAAATTAGATATAAAGAAGATGATTGTACGACAACAATGAGTGGTCTAGTCAAAAAGGAGTGAGTTCCATCTGCACTGAAACGTTTGATTGATTTAGGTTTTACCTAATCATAAAAGGACCTCRACCTACGTCAAAGCTGCAAGCCAATCAGAGAGCGATAAAAGGGTGGGCACCAAAACGGACCAACTCAACGCAGGCCTCTGATACGTGTCAACATTGCCATAAAGCGACAAA
>NW_019944986.1:47032-48620 GCF_002910315.2 Salvelinus sp. IW2-2015
ATGGAACACTGGTCACTTTAATAATGGAACACTGGTCACTTTAATAATGGAACACTGGTCACTTTAATAATGGAACACTGGTCACTTTAATAATGTTTGCATACTGTTTTACCCAATTCATATGTATATACTGTATTKTAGTCAAGGTCTATCCTATTTAACTATTGCTGTACATAWACTATTCTATCCAATGTATTCTTCAGATATACTACATATTCTATCCATATACTGTCCATAATCACAGTAGTCCAGCTGTCCATATATATTTATACTCCGGACTCCGACATTGCTCGTCCTTATATTTCTTAATACCATTCTTTTACTTTTTTAGACTTGTGTGTATTGTTAGATATTACTGCACTGTTGGAGCTAGGAACACAAGCATTTTGCTACACCCGCAATAACATCTGCGAAATATGTGTATGTGACCAATAARATTTGATTTGATTTGACAACACATTTCACTGCACATATCCGGTGTATGTGACACAAAAAAAACAATTAACTAAAAAAACGAAGTGAAGCTTATTTCCCATACACCCTAACTACTACACAATGTCACTGCAGAATTCCAAGTTGTCATCATTTCCTGGGAGTGACTGTGTAACTTTTCCTGGTCCCATACAGCTGGACTACTGTTCCAATCTCAGGAACCTGGAGTCTGTAGAGGAGAATGAAAACTACACCTTTATCAGGGTGAGAGAACTGCCAAGTCCTGCTGTTATGTAACATCACTGTATATGGAGTGCCAGTGTTACGAGACAGGGATGTCCTCTCTCCCCTCCTGTTTGCACTGGCAATTGAACTGCTTGCTGAAATAATTAGACAGGACTCAAATGCAACAGGTATCCGTATTGATAAACACGAATATAAACTTTTGCCGACGATCTTCTGATATACCTGACTAATATTTGAAACTCAATGTCCCCCTTATTCAAAATATTTTCGGAATACTCAAAAATCTCAGGATATGAAATTAACATTGAAAAAAAATGAAATAATGTCAAATAGAGAAATAATAACTCATGAACTACAGCAATCCTTTGTGGACCACAAAAAATATGAAATACTTAGGATGCTTAATAAGTGACAACAAACAACAAATATATGAAGTTAACTTTATCKCATTACTCAACAACATGAAAGCKGATCTAATTAAATGGAACAATCTCCCCATAAATCTTACAGATAGATTAACCTGTTTAGAATGGCATGACTCCCAAAGTTTTATATTTAACTGAACAAAAATATAAATGCAACATGCAACAATTTCAAAGGTTTTGCTGAGTTAGAGTTCATGTAAGGAAATAAAGTCAATTGAAATGAATTCATTAGACCCGAATCTATGGATTTCACATGACTGGGAGTACAGATATGCATCTGTTGGTCACAGATGCCTTAAAAAAGGTAGGGGTGTGGATCAGAAAACCAGTCAGTATTTGGTGTGACCACCATTTGCCTCATGCAGCATGACACATCGTCTTGACAAAGATTTGATCAGGCTGTTGATTTTGGCCTGTGGAATGTTGTCCCACTCCTCTTCAATGGCTGTGCGAAGTTGCTGGATATTGGCGACAACTGGAACACG
>NW_019944986.1:54459-55864 GCF_002910315.2 Salvelinus sp. IW2-2015
AGGTATTTGGCAACACACGCTTCTGGTGGAGCCCGGTCCTGCAGTCCAGCCTGCCAATTGCACGCTCCCTCAACACTGTGAATTGTGTTTGGCGTGACACATAAACTGCACCAAATTTCCGAGTGCAGCGCTTAATAACTCTTCGCTCTCGAAGAACAGCGAAGGTGCATCACTGATGTAATGACCAATCGTTTAATCACCTTTTTATATGTCACACATGTCAGGTGGATTATCTTGGCAAAGGAGAAATGCTCTCTAACAGGGATGTAAACAAATGTGTGCACAACATTTGAGAGAAAAAGTATTTTTGTGGGTATGGAAAATTTCTCTGATCTTTTATTTCAGCTCATGAAACATGGGACCAACATTTTACATACATATATTTTTGTTCTGTGTATTTTCAGTTATATACCAATTACCCCACCGAAGACATTATTTACAAATGTATACTCGGCCATAACAGACTTCCTATGGGCAAATACCACTGAATAAAAAGGATAGTTTATCATCTTCCTAAGTCTGAGGGTGTTTTTTAACTTTCCAGATTTGGAATTGTATCAWCTCGCCACCCAAGGCTTTTACTTGCAACATGTTGTTAAATACACTAAAGAGGAACAATGGGTACATATTGAAGATGCGRATGCTCATCCCCKSAAWWWWTMTACGTGTCTGTTTTCAAAGGKTGGAGCTAAGAACATGAACAACTTCCTAGTTAACAACACTGTGACAACATGGAAGAACATGAAACGGATTCTACAGGAACCYATTTCACTCCCTCTGGAACAATCCTTGGARAGCTTTTCAGAATTCACTGATAAATTGGCCCACATGGAAAACTGAAGGCATAGAAACCATAAATTACATGGTAATAGGAAATACAATTATTTCCATGACAGAATTAAAAATACATTTTGGACAGACCAATGTAGACAATTTCAAATAAAAGCAACTTAAAGGTTTTATATCTCGAAATGTTGACCTGAAAGCTTTTGGACATCAGAGCAATGTTGAGGGAATCCTATTTGAGTCAGGAAAATATACTCATATGAAAGGTAATATATACAAAACCTTGCACAAAAAAAAGCATAATGAACTAACAATGTCTTAGAAAAAAAAGATATAAACTATTGGAACCAAGACTTAAAAATAACTGATATTGGCACAAGATGGKGGGAGTGTTGGAACATAACGAACAAAATTACAGTTAATGACAATATACACTTAATCCAGTATAAACTAATGTATACAATGTATAATACAAGAGACAAAATTCACAAATTCTACAGCACAACMGCAGAGTAATGTCTTAAGTGTAAAACTAACAATGACTCAATAATTCATGCCTTCTGGGAATGTTATGGTCCAAAAGTTATGGGTGAAGTAAGAAAGCTAGTTGTCAGAAGTT
>NW_019944987.1:0-5185 GCF_002910315.2 Salvelinus sp. IW2-2015
TAGTAGTAATAGTAACTGCTGTAGCAGAACTGGTGGATGTTATAATAGTAGAGCAATGGTGGTGGTGGTTGAGACAGTAGAGCAGTAGTAGTAGTGGTTGTTATGATGGTAGAGCAGTAGTAGCAGTGGTGGTTATGATAGTAGAGCAGTAGTAGTAGTGGTTGTTATGATGGTAGAGCAGTAGTAGTAGTGGTGGTTATGATAGTAGAGCAGTAGTAGTGGTTGTTATGATAGTAGAGCAGTAGTAGTAGTTTCTATGATAGTAGAGCAGTAGTAGTGGTTGTTATGATAGTAGAGCAGTAGTAGTGGTGGTTTCTATGATAGTAGAGCAGTAGTAGTGGTGGTTATGATAGTAGAGCAGTAGTAGTAGTGGGTGTTATGATAGTAGAGCAGTAGTAGTGTGGTCATTCCTTGTCAAGTTACTTCAAGTAGAATTAGCAGTATAAGTAGTAGTAGTAGTAGTAGTAGTAGTAATAGTAACTGCTGTAGCAGAACTGGTGGATGTTATAATAGTAGAGCAATGGTGGTGGTGGTTAAGACAGTAGAGCAGTAGTAGTGGTTGTTATGGTAGTAGAGCAGCAGTAGTAGTGGTTGTTATGATAGTAGAGCAGTAGTAGTAGAGGTTGTTATAATAGTAGAGCAGTAGTAGTGGTGGTTGTTATGATAGTAGAGCAGTAGTAGTGGTGGTTATGATAGTAGAGCAGTCGTAGTAGTTCTTGTTATGATAGTAGAGCAGTAGTAGTGGGTGTTATGATAGTAGAGCAGTAGTAGTGGTTTTTATGATAGTAGAGCAGTAGTAGTGGTGGTTATGATAGTAGAGCAGTAGTAGTCGTGGTTTTATGAAGGTAGAGCAGTAGTAGTGGTAGTTGTTATAGTAGAGTAGTAGTAGTGGTTGTTATGATAGTAGATCAGTAGTAGAGGTGGTTATTATAGTAGAGTAGTAGTAGTGGTTGTTATGATAGTAGAGCAGTAGTAGGGGTTGTTATGATAGTAGAGCACACCACTACTACTGCTCTACTTCATACAAAAACTACTACTACTGCTCTACTATCGATAACAACCACTACTACTGCTCTTATTATCATAACACACTACTACTGCTCTACATCATAGAAACTACTCCTACTACTGCTCTACTATGCATTTTAACCACCACCACTACTACTGCTCTACTATCATAGGAACTACTATACTACTGCTCTTACTATCATAAACAACCACTATACTGCTCACTACTCCATAGACGACTACCAACTAACTACTGCTGTACGTATCATAAACAAACACTACTACTCGGCTCTAAACTACAAAACAACCACTACGAACTACTGCTCTACTATGCATAAACACCCACTAGTAACTGGCTCCTAGCTATCATAGAAAAACCACTACTACTGCTCTCTACTATGCATAACAACCCCTACGTACTAACTACTCTAAAATATCAAACCATCCCCCCCCCACTACTACTACTCCTTCTACTATCATAGAAACCACTACTACTGCTTACTAATCATAGAACCACTACTACTACTCTACTATCATAACAACCCCTACTACTACTGGCTCTACTATCAATAACACCACTACTATTGCTCTACTATCATAGAACCACTGCTACTGCTCTACTATTATAACAACCACTACTAACTGCTTACTATCAAGAAAACTACTCCTACTAACTGCTCTAACTATCATAACCAACCACCATACTAACTGCTCTACTTTTTAAAAATCATAAAAGGACTACTACTACTACTGCTCTACTATCATAACAACCACTACTGACTGCTCTACTATCAATAGAACCACTACTAAACTACTGCTGCTATCTTATCATAACACAACCACGTACTACTGCTCCTACACACAAAACAACCACTAACTACTGCTCTACTATCATATAGACAACCACTACTACTACTGCTCTACTATCACAAAAACCACTACTTCTGCTGAATCATAACAACCACTACTACTACTGCTCTACTAATTCATAAGATCACCACTACATACTACTCTACCTCTAAACTATCATAGAAACCACTACTAACTGCTCTAACTATCATAACACCACTACTACTACTGCTTTACATTCTAACAACCCTAACTACTTGCTCTAACTATCATAACCAACCACTACTAACTGCTCTATATCATAACAACCAACTACTAACTGCCCTTAACTATCATAACCACCACTACTATGCTCTATATCATACCACCACTCTACTGCTCTATATCATAAAACCACTACTTACTGCTCAACTATCCTAAACCACTACTACTGCTCTATATCATACCACACTACTACTACTGCTCTACTATCATAAAACCACTAATACTGCCTACTATCATAAAACCACTACTACTGCTACTAATAGAAACCACTAACTACTACTGCTCTACTATCATAGAAACCACTACTACTGCTCTACTATCATAACAACCACTACTACATGCTACTATCAATAACAACCACTACTACCACTGCTCTACTATCATAACACACCACTACTACTGCTCTATTCAATAAACGTACTAACTACTGCTACTAACTATCATAGAACCACCACTACTACTCTCTACATCATAACACCCCTACTACTACTACTCTACTATATCATAACACCACTACTACTAACTACTTCTACTATCATAGAAACCACTACCTACTGCTCTACTATCATAGAAACCACCTACTACTACTCTACTATCATAACAACCCCTACTACTACTGCTCTACTATCATAACCACCACTACTATGCTCTACTATCATAGAAACCCTGCTACTGCTCTACTATTATAACAACCACACTACTGCTCTACTATCATAGAAACTACTCCTACTACTGCTCTACTATCAATAACCACCACCACTACTACTGCTCTACTATCATAGGAACTACTACTACTACTGCTCTACTATCATAACAAACCACTACTACTGCTCTACTATCATAACACCACTAACTACTGCTGTACTATCATATAACAACCACTACTACTGCTCATTACTACCAAAACAACCACTACGACTACTGCTCTACTATCATAACACCCCACTATACTGCTCTACTATCAAAGAAACTACTACGCTGCTCTACTATCATAACAACCACTACTACTACTCTACTATACATAACAACAACTACTACTGCTCTACTATCAAACAACCACTACTACTGCTCTAACTATCAAACAACCCTACTACTGCTACTACTATCATAACAACCACTACTACTACTGCTCTACTATCATGAAAACCACTCTCACTAGTGTCTACTTCACTACAACCATTACTACTACTTGCTCTATCTATAGTAACCCACTACACTACTACTGCCTGCTCACTATCAATAGTAAACCAACTACTGACTGGCTCTACTATCATAACAACCACTTAACTCTACTTGCTTTACTTATCAATAACAACACATACTACTGCATCTACTATCAATAAAAACAAAAACCACTAAAAAACCCCCTAACCCCTGCTCTACTAATCATAACAACCACTCCACTGCTCTACTATCATAAACCCACACTACACTGGCTCTAATATCATAAACCACCACTACTACTGCTCTAACTACATAGAAAAACCAACTACTACTGCTTCTACTATCATAAACAACCCTACTACTACTGCCTAATATCATAACCAACCAACTACTACTACTGCTCTAGCTATCATAGAAACCATCTACTACTGCGCTGGAACGAATCATATGAGGAAACCACTACTACTTGCGCTAACTATCATAGAAACCACTACTATTAACTAGCTCTACATATCATAGAAACTCATCATACTGGGCTCTAATATCATAAACAACCACTAACTACGCTGTCTCACTATCAATAACAACCACTACTAACACTGCTGCCTACATCAATAACCACCACTACTAACTGCTCTAACTATCATAACCACACTACTACTGCTTCTACTAATCATAGAAACCACTACTATACTCTACTAACATAACAACCCCTACACTACTACTCTAATATCAAACCACCACTACTACTACTACTCACTATCATTAGAAACCAACTACTACTGCTCTTACTATCATAGAAACCACTACTACTACTCTACTATCATAACAACCCCCTACTACTACTGCTCTACTATCATAACCACCACTACTTGCCTTAACTATCATAGGAACCACTGGCTACTGTCACCTATATACACAACCACTATACTGGCTCTACTATCCATAACAACTACTACTAAGGCTTACTATCATAACCCACCACTACTACTCTGGCTCTATCTATCATAGAAACCCCTACTACTGCTCTAACTAATCATACTCAACCACAACTACTGCTCTACTATCACAACAACCACTACTTACTGATCTTACCTATCATAACCCACTACTACTCTTGCTCTACGATGCATAAAACGCAACTACGTACTGGCTACTACCTATCCCGTAAAACCACACTATTACTCTCTTCTATCATGAGGAAACCATACTACTGCTCTACTATCAATAACAAACACAGCTACTACATGCTCTACTATCTATAGCAACCACTACTACTACTCTCTACTATCATAACGCACCACTACTACTATTTCTCTCCTCATAGAAACCAGTACTACTGCTCACTATCATATAAACCACTACACTGCTCTACTATCAATAGGAACTACCTACTAACTACTGGCTCGTACTATCATAGACAAGCCCACTTAACTACTGCTTCTACTATCAGTAACCCACCACTACTACTGCTGAGCTAAATCATAACACACCACTTAACTACTGCTCTAACGTCATCCAAAACAACCACTACTGACTACTGACTACTACTAATCAAAAACACCCACAGTCACTGTCTAAGCCTATCTATAGAAAGCCACTACTACTGCTGCGCTGCTAACTGATCCATAACAACCACGTGACTACACTGCTGGTCTATGTCATAAGCACCACTACGTACTGTGCTCTACTATCAATACACCAGCTACTGAACTGCTCTCACTATCAAAAACGCACACTACTTAGATTTGGGCTCACTAGTCATAACAACAACTACGTACGTACTGCTTCTACTATCATAGAAACCACTGACTCCTATCATAACAACGCACACTACTACTCGCTACTACAGCAATAATCACCACTACTACTACACATTTAGGGAGGTAATGTGCTCTCC
>NW_019944987.1:5210-26136 GCF_002910315.2 Salvelinus sp. IW2-2015
TAATGAAAAACTAGCCGACCAGCAAGCACAGGGGGCCCGCTCTGATTGGCTGATAGGGAGACTGCTTGTGTAACCATAGCGATCGACAGACAGGTAGCAGATATTATGATTCATTGTGGGATTAAAAAGACACTTTAGCAGAGACGAATGCAGATGAAACTACTATCATAACAACAGCCACCACTCTCGCTGTACTATCATAACAACCACTACTACTGCTCTACTATCATATAGAAACCACTACTACTACTGCTCTACTATCATAACAACCACTACTACTGCTCTACTATCACAACAACCACTACTACTGCTCTACTATCATAACACCCACTACATACTACTACTACTTATATATGCTAATTCTAATTGTAGTAACTTGACAAGGAATGAACACTACTACTTCTCTACTATCATAACACCCACTACTACTACTGCTCTACTATCATAACAACCACTACTACTTGCTCATACTTATCATAACACCTACTACTTACTGCATCTGTTATGATAGTAGAGCAGTAGTAGTGGTTGTTATGATAGTAGAGCAGTAGTAGTAGTAGTTTCTATGATAGTAGAGCAGTAGTAGTGGTGGTTATGATAGTTGAGCAGTAGTAGTGGTTGTTATGATAGTAGAGCAGTAGTAGTAGTTGTTATGATAGTAGAGCAGTAGTAGTGGTGGTTATGATAGTAGAGCAGTAGTAGTGGTTGTTATGATAGTAGAGCAGTAGTAGTAGTGGGTGTTATGATAGTAGAGAAGTAGTAGTGTGGTCATTCCTTGTCAAGTTACTACAATTAGAATTAGCATTATAAGTAGTAGTAGTAGTAGTAGTGGGTGTTATGATAGTAGAGCAGTAGTAGTGGTTGTTGTGATAGTAGAGCAGTAGTAGTGGTTGTTATGATAGTAGAGCAGTAGTAGTAGTGGTTTCTATGATAGTAGAGCAGTAGTAGTGGTTGTTATGATAGTACAGCAGTAGTGGTGGCTGTTGTTATGATAGTAGTTTCATTGCATTCGTCTCTGCTAAATGCTTTTTTAATCCCACAATGAATCATATATCTGCTACCTGTCTGTCGATCGCTATGGTTACACAAGCAGTCTCCCTATCAGCCAATCAGAGCGGGCCCCCTGTGCTTGCTGGTCGGCTAGTTTTCATTAATGAGAAAGACAAACATGCTGGCTCCCCTGTAGGTCAGCAGATGAGAATCCCCTAACCCACCTGAGCCTACCCCCATGATATAGATTCTGGCCATCCTTCCACCACATTTAAATGATTCTAATCTCCAAGCTCTCCCTTCTCTCTTCTTCTCCCTGTCTGTTATTCTTCTCCTTCGCTTCTCTCTAATGTGTCACATTTACCCCTTTTTCTCTCCTCTCATCCTCTTCAAACTGAAGAGTGTACCTGCTGTTTGTCCTAATGACACAATCTCTGCCTCTCGTCCTCCGTCTCTGCATCCTGCGATAGTCCCATCTGCGGTCCTCTCTTTCCCCTGGCACACTGTTGGTCGTGGACAGAAGAAAGATTTCTCTCTCTTCTCTTTCTTCCTCTCTCCCACTATATATAACTACTCTGCTTCTCTCCCTCATTCCTTCTTTCATCCCTCTCTTTCTCTTTACTTATTTTTATCCTCTCCCCTCTTTCTTCCTCCTTCCTGTCTCTTTCTCTCTCTCCTCTCTTTATTTGCCCTCAGTTCTAGGTTTATAATGTTTTGAGGTTATTTTACATCTATTTTTTTTGTCATTGTTCAGCTCCTCCTTTCTCTTACCCCCTCTCTCTCTTTCTTTAACTCTTCTCCTCCTCCTTCTCTTCTCATTTTGCCTACTTTTGAAGCTTGACAAAAACAGGCTTTACAATTGTTGACCATTGACTTGAGGAGTCAACCTTGAATGAGGAAGAAAACAGAGGGCCTGAGACCTCCCTTTAGTGCTAATGAAACCACCACACACCACACACACACACACCCACACACAACACACCACACCACACACACCCACACACAACACACACACACACACACACACACACACACACACACACACACACACACACACACACAGCACACACACACAACACTCTCTCACAACACAGCACAGACTCTCACACTCTTCTCTCAAACACATACACACGTGCACTACACAACACACACACACAACACACACACACCACACACACACACACACACACACACACACACACACACACACACACACACACACACCACACACACACACACACACACACACACACACACACACACACCACACACACAGCTAACACTAACCCTCCTCTCCTGTCCCCTCTCTTCTCCTCAACCTCTCCTACTTCTAACCCTCCTCTCAGTTCCTCCTCCTCTCGTCCTCCAACCCTCCCCTACTCCTTAATCCTCCACTCCTGTTCCTCTCATCTCTCCTCCTCCTCCAACCTCTCCCTACTCCCTAATCCTCCACTCCTGTTCTCCTCTCTACTCCTCCTCCTTCAAACCTCTCCCTACTCCCTAACCCTCACTCAATGCTCTCCTCTATCCTGTCCTCCCAACCTCCCCTACTCCTAATCCTAACTCCTCCTCCTTCACCTTCTTTTTCTTTCCCTCCCAATTCTCTCCTTTGCATGAATCCCTTTCTGCCTGCCTCCTCTTTACCTCTTTTGCTCCCTCTCTTCATCTCCTCTGTCCTCTCCCTCTCTTCATCTCTCTCGTCCCTCTCCCTCTTTCATCTCTCTCTGTCCCTCTCCCTCTCTTATCTCTCTCTGTCCCTCTCCCTCTCTTCATCTCTCTCTGTCCTCTCTCCTCTTCTTCACTCTCTCTGTCCCCTCTCCCTCTCCTTCATTCTCTCTATGTCTCTCTCCCTCTTTCCATCTCTTCTGTCCCTCTCCCTCTCTTCATCTCCTCTGTCCCTCTCCCTCTCTTCATCTCTCTCTGTCCTCTCCTCCTTCATCTCTCTCTGTCCCTCTCCCTCTCTCTCTCTCCTCCTTTCCCTTCTCCCTCTCTTTCATCGTCGCTCTTCCTCTCCCCTCTTCATCTCTTCTCTGTCCCTCCTCTCCTATCAAACATCTCTCTCTGTCCCTCTCCTATCCACATTCTCTCTGCTCCTCTCCCTATCCCCCATCTCTCTCTGTCCTCCCCTCTCTTCATCTCCTCTCTGTCCCTCTCCCTATCAAACATTCTCTCTGCCTCTCCCTATCCCCACATCTCTCTCTGTCCCCTCTCCTATCCACATCCTCTCTTGTCCCTCTCCCTATCCCCCAACTCTCTCTGTCCCTCCTCCCTCTCTTCATCTCTCTCTCTCCCTCGTCCCTCTCTTCATCTCTCTCTGTCCCTCCTCTCTTCATCTCTCTCTGTCCCTCTCCCTACTCAACAAATCCCTCTCCCTTCCACAATCTCTCTCTGTCCCTCTCCTATCCCCAACTCTCTCTGTCCTCTCCCTATCAAAACATCTCTCTCTGTCCCTCTCCCTATCCCACATCTCTCTCTGTCCCTCTCCCTATCCCCCAACTCTCTCTGTCCCTCTCCCTATCCCCATATCTTCTCTGTTCATCTCTCTATCCCCCTTCTCTCTGTCCCTCCTCTCCCCCATCTCTCTGTGTCCTCTCCCTATCCCAATCTCTCTCTTGCCCTCTCCAATCCCCATCTCTCTCTGTCCCTCCGCTATCCCCCATTCTCTCTGTCCCTCTTCCCTATCCCACATCTCTATCTGTCTCTCCCTATCCCCCATTCTATCTGCCCTCCCTATCCCCCATCTCTCTTGTCCCTACCCTATTCCGCCTTTCTCCCCCTGTTTCACTCCCCTCTCCCCCCTCCCCAGATGAGATTGAGATGCTGGAGCGTCTGTGGCTGTCTGGTATCTGTCACAATGACAAGATTGAGGTGATGAGCAGTAAGCTGGACATAGACAACATGGCGGGTGTCTTCTACATGCTGCTGGTGGCTATGGGGCTCAGTCTGCTGGTATTTGCCTGGGAGCACCTGGTCTACTGGAGGCTCAGACACTGCATGGCTACCAGCTCTGGGAGACTGGACTTCCTACTGGCCATCAGTAGGGTGAGTTTGTGTGGTGGGAAATGGTGTGTGTGTGTGGGGTGGGGTCAAGAGATAGAGGTATCTTATGTGTGTGTGTCGGTGTGTTTGTGTGTGTTTGCCTGCGTGCGTGTGCATGTGTCCGTGCGTGTGTAATGTGTGTGTGTGACCTGTATGTTGAGGTCAATTCCATTTCCACTCAGTCAATTCCCAGGATTCATTGTAATTCAATTCCTCTCACACTCAGGATGTATGGTAACCTTGACGATGACATTGACAGAAACAACACATACTAATATATATTATGCATACAGCTCGACTGATAACTGCTCGTACCTCAGTCACATAGGGCATGTTTGATTTGATTATATTAATATATGATTGAATGTTCATTACCATTCCCCACTTGTTCTCTATCTCTCCCTCTCTACCAGGGCATGTACAGTTGTTGTAGCTTTGAGGATGAAACCACGCCAGGCGGGGCCAAATCCTCCATGGCTATGCTACCCCACCATCATGGCACCATGGTAACAGTCCCGCCCCCGCCACACTTGGTCAGTGCGTCATCAACCAACCCGGCCCTGACCATGGCGCAGCAGCAACAGCAGCAACAGTCACAGCCCGTCTACAAAACACARCTACCTGGATCCCCTCCCACCGTGGTGCATTCTGGGACAGCGCTGGGGCCCTCCAACACTCCCATGCTGGGGGCGCCCCTGCCCTGCTCCACATTCCTCCCCCGGMCCGATCGCAGACTGGCTGTGGTGGACCGCTGGAGGCTGCCCAAGGCCGGGAACGCCACCAACCCCATGGCTGTCCGCGGGGCCGTCGCAGACATGGGGCCCTTCCCCCAGAAAGTGGCTCCGACCTGGGGCACGACAGCTGGAGGAGTGGGGGTTGGTGGTGGTGGTGGTGGGGGGCTGGATGGATATAAACGCTACTATGGACCCATCGACCCTGAGGGTCTGGGGCCCTGTATGGACCAGCCGGCAGGGTCCCAGACCCCCAAAACAGCCCCCAGGAGCCACCCTCAACCCCCTCCTGCCACTGTGGCCTTCTACTCAGAGAAAGGTCCTGACCAGGGGGTGGGGAAGAGGGTGGTGGGAGGTGGTGGTGCTGGGTGTCAGGGGAAGGGAGGGGTCAAACCTTTGGGGACGCCTCGGCTGCCTCCTAAAAGCCAAGCCGTGGGCGTGACCCCAGTCCCTCTGCCCACTAACCCCCCGCTGCCACAACCCTCCCCCCCTCTCCCCTCATCCTTTTGGAGGAAGCRCCGGCCCAAGAAGCCCAAAGAGCCAGGCGGGCCTCTGTACGAGAACATCCTACCACTGGGGCGCAGGGGAGGAGGAAGGGATGGAGCGAGGGATGGTGGAGGGAGGAGGGGACACCCCCTCTCTCCTCCTCTCCCGCTCCCCGTAACCGTGCCCATGTCCCCCACCTACACTCCCCCTTCCCCCTCCACCTCACTCCCCTACACCAGCTCAACTTCCTCCTCTTCCTCTAACACATCGTCCACCTCTTCCTCTACCTCCTCCTCTCGCTCCTCCTCTCCTTCCTCCTCCTCCTCCTTGACCTCTCAGAGCACGCGGGAAGGTTTGGACGCAGAGGAGGATGATGAGGATGAGGAGCTGACCGAGGAGTCCAGCCTTCTCCTGGGGAGGGGGAGGGACAGACAGCGTTCAATTATCTCCTCTCGCTCCCTCAGTCACGGGCGCCAGCCACCACCTATACCACCCCGAAAACCACRCCCTGCCCGAGGGGAGAGAGACAGGGAGAGGGAGAGAGGAGGTAGCCAGTTGGCCCAGTTACAGGAGTGGTGGGCGGGCTGGGGTGAGAGAGAGAGGGATCGCAGTGGAGGAGGAGGAGATGACGAGAGGAAACGAGAGAAGAAGAGGAGGAAAGATAAAGAGAAGAAGAAAAAGAAGAAGAAGAGGAAAAAGAGGGAGGAGAGGGAACGAGAGAGAGACAAAGAGAGGAAGAGACGGAAGGTGAAAAAGAAGCGGAAGAAGAAGGCGCTGAAGACGAAGAAGAGGAAGAAATCGACTGGGCGTTCCGAGCAAGAAGAGGGGGATGTGGAGGCAGATAGGGAKGGAGAGGGGGATGGAGGGAGAGAAGGAGGGATGCCAGACTACTCTTCCTTTCCAAACCAGTATCGTAGTACGTTTGGGGAGAAAGGGAGAGATTCAGCATGGGCAGGAGAGAGGGAGCGAGGAAGGAGGGAGGGAGAAGAGGAAGAGGGGGGTGATAGAGAGGAGGATAGCAGCAGGAGCAGGGAGAGGCRGCCCAAATCATCCCGTTCCCACTCCAGACATCGACCCCCCAGTAAGCGCTACCCCAAACTCCCCKCCTCGGTCAAGTTCTGGGTGAGCGGAGGAAACGGGGAAGGGGGGGACCCCAACTCTGGAACACMCCCCTCMTCCCTCCCTCCCCTCATCCCACTCTCCAAGAGGCGGAGGAGTGGAGGGGTGGAGAGAAGGGAGGGAGGGAGAGAAGGAGAGAAGAGGCCTCTGTTGATGCACTATGAGAAAGGCAGGGCTAACACCCAGGAGGGGCTCTCCTTCCATGAGTGGGACTCTGAGGAGGATGATGAGCAAGATGTGGAGGAGGAGAGGCAGAGAGACAGAGCGAGGGAACGGGTGGAGGAGAGGGTGAGGAGGGCGGGTGGGAGAGGTGCTGTGTCAGAGTCAGAAAGAGACAGGGCGAGAGCAGAGGAGAGTTACTCTGATGAGGGCTCATCAGGGGGGTTTGGGCGATTTGAGAGGTAGTGGGGGGGGGGGGGAGGGGAGGGAGGGTAGTGGGGGGGCTGGAGGACCAGGGAATAGTGGGATAGGGGGGATAGGGGGAGGGAGCTGGTTTTTCGGCACATACCCCTCCAGAGAGAAAGGGGGCAGCATCAACAGCAGAGACGACTCTATACTAGGGCGAGTGGAGGGCAGGGGCAGGGCGGGGGGAGATTCTTGGGGTTCAGGGCCAGGAGTAGGGTGGTCGTCAGGGGGAGGGAGTGGAGGTCTGGGGTCCCAGTGGCCCCCCCCTCCAGCAAACCTCCCGCCCCCCCGACGGTACTGGTCTGTGGACAAACTCCCAATGAAGGGAGAGAAGAAGTGGAAAAGGGGAGGAAGGGGGAAGGGCAAGGGACGCGCACGAGACAGAAACCAGGGGTCTGGGGTGTCATGTTCATGTAGCCAGTACCCCCACCCCCATGTGCACCCGCACCCCCAAGGGCGGTCACACGGCCATGGGAAGAGAGGAAGCACGGCCCTGTCCCACAGCCAGGAGGAGCTGCTCCCCCACTGCCACAGCTTCAGCGGGGGCTCACGGCCCAAACCCCCTCCCAAACCAGACCAGGGCCAGGCCAAGTCAGGCAGCCAGGCAAGCCTCAGCACACAGCAGCCAGGAGGGATAGTGGACCACCCCCCTCAGCCCTCCCTCTCGCCCCCTCAACCCCTACCTAGTGCCCCTTCCTCATCCTCCTCCCTGCCGGTGCCCATCCCTCCTCCTCCCTCCTCGTCCTCTGCCTCGGCCAGTGCTAAGCTCCTGTACCAGAGACTACGATCAGTGCCTCAGCCCGGACGCTTCTACTCCCCCCACCTGCCACTCAAGGCCAAGAGCCTATGCTCCCGACGAGGCTCCGCCCATTTCTCCAGCCTGGAGAGCGAGGTATGACAGGGGGAGACGAGAGAGGGAGACACGCGAGCCGACACCGGCGCCGCTGAAACCACTGACGCCATGGCAACTGTTACCAAAGGCGGTGCCATGGCAACGGGGGATGCCACGGCAACTGAGACTGCTGTTATGGCGACTACAAATGACCATCAGCTAGTGACCATYGCTACAGGAACAACTAGGGATGACTGTACCATGGCTGTTTCCGCTGTGGGTGAAAGCGGAACCATAGTAACCCGGACCCTGGTGCGTGTTCTGGTGAGGGCCACAGTGAGGCGCCACACCAGGGTCACTTACATCCGCCTGGAGGGGTCCCATGACACCGAGAGTGAGGGCGAGGCCATGTCGTCTGGGGCGATAGCAGCTCCACAACTCCTCCTCCGGTCGGAACTGAGCTTTGTGATGTCATCGTCAGTCCTCCTCTCTTCCCCCAGTCAGAACAATGGATAAGACAAGTCTCCAAACTGTGAGTAATGATGTCATGTTTACACACACACACACACACGCTCGTCTCCCTCCCTCTGGCTCTGACTGAACACACCTTGTTGGTAGCGGAGAGACCGGCCTGCTCCTGTAAGGATCCAACGACTGGTTAACACTCCCACAGACTCTAGCTCTCCTGTCCCCATTGGCTGAGGGACATGTCACATCATCCCCTTTTGAATTGGATTGGTAGACTGCATCCTCACGTTGGAGAGACCCCCCCTTCATCTCTCTCCCCTTTTGTAAGTTGGTTGATATAAAAGCAATGCAGTCGCCTCTCTCTTACACACGCTCTGTCTGGCTTCCCATCTCTCATTGGCCAGTGAGGACAGTGACATCACTTTGACCTCATGACATCTTCAGGGCCATCTAGCGTGACCGAAGCCCCCCGGAAGGGAAGGATACCAACCCCTGTGATGTCATGTTTACTACAAACCCTTCTGTCCAATTAGATGTAATAACAGGAGACTTTCTCCGCCACCTCATTGGAGCCTGTCCTTTCTCCTCTGGTCCGATCAGAACTCAGAACAGAGACTCTTGTCATTCCGCTGACGAGCACGATGACATCACTGTGTTCCAGACACAAACGGAACATTCAGAAGAAAAAAAGACATGTAGCGAGATCTTTCTTTCCCGTCTGTCTTTTTGTTTCTTTCTTCTCCTTATAGCTTCTTTGTTATTCTATCTATCTATGTGTTGTTCTGTTAGTATTTCAAGCAGCAGGAAGGTCGGCTGGGGCTGAACTTGGACGTGAGAAATGTTTGGAAAGCAGTGCCAAATTTCTACTCCACAGATTTTAAGCCAAATTGGTTTCCTGTTTTCATGAGTATATCCTTATAGTATTTCACACGTGAGCAATACAACATTCTCTATTAGGAGAGAGGATGGAGGACATGATTGGTTGCAATATCTACAATTGGCACTAGATGGCTGCATAATATTCAAATGAGCTTGAGAGGACTGAGTGAGAATCTCTGAGCTGAGTCAATTTGACAATACATTGAAGATGTAAAACATTAGGTTATTATGTGGAGGAATCAGGACAGCTTAGCTTTAGTCATTAGGAGTAATGGGTCATTGAAACCCTGAGCAGTGTATTTTAAAATAGTTCTCATGGCCTTTCATTCCCTCCTGCTTGGAAGACACACTCACCAGTGTGAAGGAGATGCATCTTATGAAGCACAATTGGTCATCGCATAAGCCATCCACATGCCGTCACTACAGCACACAATAGTTATTATACCATGGTGAAGAACAATACTGTGCCAATACCCGACTACTGTCATTATTAGAAATGCAGTTTCACAGCAAGACGGATGTAGTAATACCACTATGAGGGAAATACTATGTGGGAATGAAGTGTGAGACATAGATGTGAGACATAGAGATTTAACTGTGTTCTGTCATTAAAAAAGACTGGAATAAGTCATCAATAGCAATATTGCCCTCTTTAATGTGATGATAATACAATDGCAGACTGATAGTACTTGGAGTGCTGAGTCATGTGACAACCTGTAGGCCTGTTGGCTTGTTCCCCGGGGTGGGCCTAGGCCAGGCACTGCTCAGATCCACTCATCTCTACACAATAAGGATCTGTGAAGAACTAGTAGTGTGTAAGTGCAGGTGATTTACAGATCAGGTCATCTGAACAGWACCATGCTCAGGCTATACCTTATGAACAACTCAACAGGTGTCAAACAGAGAATAAACAGACAGTGCATTAAAGTGCCAAAATACATTGTTAAACCAAAACTATAGACCGTACCATGCTTTGGTGTTTCTGTGTGTGTGTCATCTAAAAGAGCTGTGTCATGCAGCGTCATGCTCTCCATGGGTATGACGTATTCACCTCAGCTCTCTACTCCACTCTCGACAGACTCAGCGCCCATCAGCCGAACCCCCAGCTTCTCCTAGTTGAATGTAGCTTCTAATGATGTAGAAATCTTTTAGACTTTGTAACAACTTTTTGGGGATGTGCTGTTGATCCTGGCTGGAATGGAGGCGCTTGATGGGCTTGATCCTGCTTATGTGAGGGGACTATGTCGTCTGAGTTGGTGTGCATGTCGTCCACAGATCAAAGGTTGACGCGTCTTCTGAGTCCAGGCCCCCCCCCCCACCCTCCCAAAACACCTTCCACTTCTGAACAAAGACAGGCTGTCATTTTACTTTTTCTCTACAGCACATACTGCTTTGTCAAGGGGCCATATTTGGAAACAATTTATCATAGTTATAGAGAGATGCTTTTGTCGCTCCCCCATGATCCTTCTGCCCCCCCTCACACCTTGGAAAAGCCCAGAAATCATTGCATGTTTAGAAGATTGAAATCCCAGAGGCTTGCCAGTGGAGGGGTTGTGTAGTTGTACTCTAGCCTAAGCTTAGGAACCAGGGCGGCCATCTTTCCTTGAGGTAGCTCGCTCGTTCCCAGCGCCCCAACAGTGGAAACCTAGTGGAAACAGTTCTAATGTTTGGAATGAGGTCATTTTAAGCCAATCAGGAGTGCTGAACCCTGTGTGTCATCGAGCATCCATTGAGTTGTATCAAGGCGCTCAATACTTAAGTCTGTGACTGCAATGAAACAGAAGTGACTTTTAAAACCCTGTAGGCTAAATTTTTTTGCTGAGAAAAAAACTATATATTAATATATACTATGTTTTTGGAATGTTACCATGTTATACTGTGATTTAACTTAGATATTTGATTGACTATTGTATTAGTATTTTTATCATTTACAAATTCTATCATTTATCTATACAGAAATATATATGTACAAATAAATATATACATATATATCATAGTCCATATATACATACAGCGCTATACTATCATGAGTTAAGTCTTGCCGACACTCGGCGCAAGGTTAGCCAGTGCGATCTAGTGTTTTCAACCCACTGTTCTCTGATGCGCTTCCTGGCTAAAACGGTCGCGCCCCTCCTGTGTAGCAACCATTCCTTAGACCACTAAATCATTTTGAATCTGGCATACCTCGCCTACTCTGACTGTGAAAGACATATAATGCCTGCTGCACACAACAAAAGATCGAGGCCCACGACAAAAAGTCTAAATCTCTCTGAATCAACTAGCCTGGTATGCTGAATCTCGCCTACGGCTAATCTCACCGTGCAGTCTGGCTCTACTAACTGTTGCTAACTACCCTTAACGATGTGTTTATATAGTGATTTGTTGGTTGATGTGCTTTGGATCGATCTTCTTCTCCTCTCTTTCCTCCTCCTCTCGCTCTTCTCGTCGTCGCTCTCTCTTCTCTGCTCTCTCTGTCTCTCTTCCATCTATCGCATGCCATTATTTTCAGGCGGTGTGTTCCAGGACTAGTGCTTTTCACGCTCCTAAGATTCACCTATCGTGCTTCAGATTTATTTAACAGTGTTTCCTGTTAATTGTAGTTGTCTAGCTTGATCATCTGTCTCCTTTTTCAAGTCTGTCTCTAGTCCACTCGCACTCGTGGTCTTTCACTAGCAAGAAACCTCCAGCGAGACCAGCTAGGATACTGCTGTTCTTGCGGTCCGTTCGACTGATTGGCTTCGAAGATATGAATCAATACTAAATTGAGCTTGATTAATGGAATTAATGCAATTAACAGATCGCTTATTAACGATGTGATAAGGAGCGGCCGACAGTCCCAGTGCCTGTCTCTGGCCTACCGCATCCCAAGCACCATGCCTTAGGCCAACTGTTTTGGGCTGTACCAAACCCACTGCCGGCGGCATCAACCATAGAGCTCTACTGCTATGTGCGCGCATCTACCACGCTGCCGGCGCTCTCTTGGGCTCTGCTCAGCCGGCCTACCGCACGCAGGTCCCACCTCAATCACCGTGACGTCGAGTCCCAGCCCGTCGGCCCTACCTCCCCGGCTCGTGCCCGACCTTCGGGCTGACCACCACCCGTGACCTGTCCTGGTTTTTTTTTCTTTTTCTTCCTTTTCTAGCTTTTTTACAGTTCCGCGTGTTTGCCATCGGCGTCTTCCATGGCGTTGTCCCATTGGATGTCCAGATACACCCACCCCCATTACACCTTGTGTGCCTTGCTTGTGCTCCCCGGTAATGTAATGTAAGCATCAATGTCCTTACTTCATGTTGCCCACTCAAAGCTCGTGGTTCTAGGTATTCTGCTCTCCCCTCAACAACAGACTTCCTTGAACCAGACTAAATCCATTGGGCGACTTGACACAATTAAACCCTGACCTATGGAACAGGGCGCTTCGTCAAGGTTAACTTGGTGGTGCTTGCACTGCATTTGTCTGGCCTTATCGTATACTACTATACTATCTTAAACTGGACTGAACTGGACTGCTACGTGCACTGGCGCTTGACTATCTAATGTGTACGTTGCTATCAATTCACTTTTGTCAAGAAAAACATGTACATGTGAATGACTGCTTAGACTTTTGTTCGGGGCCTATGATTTTTGATTGTGAAATACAGTGTTGTTGCATATCCTAGTGTTGTGGTCTGTGCAGAGGTGTGTGTGCCTGTGTGTGTGTGTGCCGCGGGCGGGGGGTGCAGCTCCTTGTGTGTGTGGTCATACTGAACACACCACCATGGTTTGAACTGTGCTGTTCTGCATAGTGTGATATTGTACAGCATAGTGGATAACACTGGGATGGTGCTGTATAGTGGCTGGTAGCGATACTGCCTGGCTGGCGCTCTACTCTCCAAGGAACATTATGTTTTCTAGTCAGAAATATCTGGAGGTCATTAGGAATGTTAGGCATTAGGCATGTTTGTGTGTATATGATTGTGATTTTGTTTGAAAGTGTTGGGCTGCACAGTCATGTGTGTATGTACATTTTAGTATGTGTGTGTGTGTGATATTGAATGTATGTGGGTGCATGTATAGATGTGTAGTCTGTAGCCCCACTGCGGCATGATTCTGTATAATACCACGCACGCACACACAAACAGACAYACGCCCCCTTGCACACACACTCTTACACACATACACACACACAGTGCTCTGCATGCATATTTAATAAACACGCATACATCACTCAGCCAATGGACCTCATCGTTCCTCGTTCCTGGAGCTCCCACTGAGCAACACTCTGTAGCAACGCGTCAATAATCCCTCCATCACACACACACACACACACACGCACACACACTCACACGCTCTGAATGATTGGATCATCAAGGTTAACATCTTACTCTGCTTACTATACCTTATCATGTCTCATGTCTGTGCAGAGTAAGGTTGTGCTGTTCAATTATGTTGGATATAAAAAGAAATATATACATTTTAGATCGTCTTGGCTGCAGAACTTCTTTGCATAATTGTTTTGAGTTGTCTGTTTTCTTTTGGCTTATCTCTCCTTACTCTGTGTGGGTTAAGATATGTGGTAAGTTATGTATTAAGATATGTGATATGTGAAAAGATATGTGATAAGATATATGATAAGATATGTGTAAAGATATGTGATAAGATATGTGATAAGATATGTGATAAGATATGTGAGGGAGAACTGTGTTTCACTGGTCTGTATTATGCCTTTCAGTGCTGCTCTGTTTACATTTGTCAAATGCTATTTTTGTTTCTTACAGTCTGACGTCCATGTCTTCAGTCCACTCTAAGATCAAATTAGACCACGAGTTCTGATCTGTCATTGGTCCATGGTCATGATTCATCCTTACGTTTCAGTCTTCTGTCACCTTTGACCCGGGAAGTAAAATGCATGGCACTCCCGAGTTCAAACAGGGTCCTCATCGGCATTTCGCCATGAAACAATTTCAAGGAAAAATAGGAGTGGTATGTGTTGCACTCACCAGGCCTAGTGACATAAGAGCTACATCTCAACATGATGCTATTTTTTTGGTCTTTCGTATTGAGAGAGATATGTGATGATAATACAATGCAGACATGATCAGTACTTGGAGTGCTGAGTCATTGAAACGAACCTGAGGCCTGTTGGCTTGTTCCCCGGGGTGGGCCTAGGCCAGGCACTGCTCAGATCCACTCATCTCTACCGACAATAAGGATCTGGAAGAACTAGTAGTGTGTAAGTGCAGGTGAAATTTACAGATCATCATCTGAACAGTTACCATGCTCAGGCTATACCTTATGAACAACTCAACAGTGTCAAACAGAGAATAAACAGACATGTGCATTTAAAGTGCAATTTACATTGTTAAACCAAAAAATATAGGACCGTACCATGCTTTTGGTGTTTCTGTGTGTGTTGTCATCTAAAAGAGTGTGCATGCAGCGTCATGCTCTCCATGGTTATGGACGTATTTCACTCAGGCTCTCTACTCCACCTCTGAGACCAGCCCCACAAGCCGAACCCCCCAGCTTCTCTCCTAGTTTGAAGTAGCTTTGAAACATGATGTAGAACTTTTAGACTTTCGTAACCTTTTTTGGGATGCTGTTGATCCTGTCTTGGAATGGAGGACTTGATGGGGCTTGATCCTGCTATGTGAGGGACTATGTTAGTCGAGTTGGTGTTTGTCATTGTCGTCACAGATAATTTGAGGTCCAGGCCCCCCACCACCCCCCACCCCCCCAAAGCACCTTCCGACTTCTGAACAAAGACAGGCTGTCATTTACTTTTCTCTACTGCAAACCATACTGCTTTGTCAAGGGGCATATTTTGGAAACAATTTATTCATAGTTATAAAGAATTGTTTTGTCGGCCCCATGATCCTTCTGCCACCCTACACCTTGAAAAGCCCCAGAAATCATTGGCAGTAGAAGATTGATAATCCCAGAGGCTTGCAGTGGAGGGGGTTTGTGTAGTTTACTCTAGCTAAAGCTTAGAACCAGGCGCGGCCATCGTTCCTTGAGGTAGTCGCTCGTCCCAGCGCCACCAACAGTTGGAAACCGTGGGAAACAGTGTTCTAATGTTTGGAATGAGGTCATTTTAAGCCATCTAGGAGTGCTGAACCTGGTTGTTCGCGAGCATCATTGAGTTGTATTCAAGCGCTGATACTTAGTTGTGGACTGCCATGAACAGGAAGGACTTTTAAAACCCCTTTAGCTACATTTTTTGCTGAGAATTATAATAATAATTAATATATACTATGTTTTTGAGAATGTACCATGTTATACTGTGATTGTAACTTAGATATTTGATTTGGCTATTGTATTCAATTTTATCATTTAAAAATTTCTATAATTTAATCTATACAGAAATATATATGTACAAATAAATATATACATAAATATATATACATACCAGGTATTATATATGAGTTAAGTTTGGTACAACTTGGAGTTAAGTGTTAGATTGATTAGTTTAAATGTTTTAGCTTCTAGCAATTCTAGGACACTGAAATCATTTTGAATTTGGATTACCTCCTATATGCTGTGAAGAACCATGTAGTGCCTGTGACAAAAAAAGATGAGAAAAAAGTCTAATTCTCGTCTAATCAGCTAACCTGTATCTAATATATCTATCAGTCTGTCATTTCTAACTGTTGTACTAGCTAACCATTATATATATATTTTTTTTGTTTATTTTTATTCATATTTTTTCTCTCTATCCCTCTCTCTTCTCTGTCTGTCTCTCTCCCTGTCTCTCTTCTCTCTCTGTCTCCTCCTCTCGGCTCTCTCTGTCCTCTCTCTCTCTCTGTCTCTCTCTGTCTCTCTCTCTGTCTCTCTCTCTCTCTCTCTCTCTCTCTCTCTCTCCTCTCTCTCTCTCTCTCTCTCTCTCTCTCTCTCTCTTCTCTCTTGTCTCTCTCTGTCTCTCTCTCTGTCTCTCTCGTCTCCTCTGTCTCTCTCTCTCTCTCTCTCTCTGTCTCGTCTCTGTCTCTCTCTGTCCTTTCTTCCTCTCTCGCTCTCATCTCTCTCTCTCCTCTCTCTGTCTCTCCATCTCTCCATCTATTATTTTAGCCAGTTTGTTCCACACTGTCTTTTCACCTCTAAATCTAAGCTGTCATTTATTTTAACTCTACATTTTCCTTTAGGTTTAGTTTATTTGATCATCTTTCTTTTCAATTCGTCTATCCCTCCTCTGTCTCTCACTTAGCAAAAAAACCCAGAGACCAGTTAGATACTGTGTTCTTGCTCCTTTTGACTGATTGTTGAAAGATGGATGATCAATTATTTGATTGATTAATGAATTAATGATTAACAATGTTATTAACGATGTGATTGAAGTGTGTATCTGACGACCGATGCCACTGTAGCAAGGTGCTGGGCTGTACCAAACTGCCGGGCAGCAACATAGACATTAGTTGCTATGTTGCAGTGGTCTGTTGCCATGGCGTTTCCATGGCGTTGCCATGGCGTTCCGGTAACACCACCCCCACCTGTGCTTGCTGGTGTAATGTTAATGTAAGCATTAATGCCTTCAGGTTGCCCTCAAGCTCTGGTCTAGGATCTGCTCTCCCTCAACCAGTCCTAACCATAATAATGGGATTGAACAATTAAAAACCTGACCGTGAACACTGCTAAAGGTAACTTGCGTGGTGTGCACTGCATGGTCTGGCTTATCTATTACTACGTTACATCTTAAACTGGACTGAACTGGATTGATGACGGCGCGACTTATGGAAATGTGGACGTGCTGATCAATAATTTTGTTAAAGAAAAAAGTGCATGTGAATGACAGACTTTGTTGGCTATGTTTTGATTTGTTGAAATACAGTTTGTTGTGTCCTAGCTGTTGTGGCTGTGAGAGGTGTGGTGTGTGTGTGTGTGGTGTGGTGTGTGTGTGTGTGTTTGTGTGTGTGTGTGTGTGGTGTGTGTGTGTGTGTGTGTGGTGTGTGTGTGTTGTGTGTGTGTGTGTGAATGTGTGTGTGTGTGGAAATTGTGTGTGTGTGTGTGTGTGCGATGCTTGCGTGTGTGTTGCATACTTTAAAAAACACCGGTTTGAACTGGCTGTTCTGCATAGCTGTGATATTGACACATAGTAGTGAAACACTGATAGTGCTGTTATAGTGGCTGTTAGCGAACTGCCTGGCCTGGCTCTACTCTCCAAGGAACATTATGTTATTCTAGTCAGACAAATCTGGAGGTCATTGTAGGAATTGTGCAGTTGTGTTGTATGTATGATTGTGATTGTTGTTTGAAAGTATTTGGGATGGCACAGTCATGTGTGTATGTACATTTTAAGTTGGTTGTGTGTGTTATTGAATGTATGTAGCCCCACTTGCGGATGATTCTGTATAATACCACGCAAGCACACACAAAAACACAATGGCAACGCAGACACACACACTCCCCTTGCACACCATGCTTAACACACACCTACAACACACACAGTGCTCTGCATGCATATTTAATAAACACGCATACATCACTCAGCCAATGGAACTCATCGGTTCTCGTTCCTGGAGCTCCCACTGGAGCAACACTCTTGCTACGTGTCATAATCCCTCCATCACACACACCACACACACCACACGCACACACACGTCAAACGCTCTGAATGATTGCGAGTCATCAAGGTTAACATCTACGTTCTGCTTACTATACACTATAATGGTCATGGTCATGTTCTGTGCAGAAGTAAGGTTGTGCTGTTCAATTATTGTTGGATTATAAAAGAAATTATAATTTTAGATGTCTGGCTGCAGAACTATCTTTGCATAATGTTCTTTTTAGTGTTCTGTTTTCTTTTGCTTATCTCTCCTTACTCTGGTGTGGGTTAAGATATGTTGGTAAGTTAGTATTAAGATATGTGATATGTGAAGAAGATCATGTTGATAAGATATGATTGATAAAGATCATGTGTAAAGAATGTGATGAAATATTGTTGATAAGATTCGTGAGAAGATGTGAGGGAGGAACTGTTTTCACTGGTCTTGTATTATGCCTTTCAGTGTGCTCTGTTTACAAATTTGTCAAATTGCTATTTTTGATTCTTGACAATCTGACGTCCATGTCTTCAAGTCCACTCTAAGATCAAAATTAAGACCACGTATTCTGATCTGTCATTGGTCCAATGGTACATGATTCATCCTTACGTTTCAGTCATTCTCGTCACCTTTGACCCGGGAAGTAAAAATGCAGGCAGCTCCCGAGTTCCAAACAGGGTCCTCAGATCGGCATTTCGCCATGAAACAATTTCAAGAAAAAATAGGAGTGGTATGGTCTGTCACTCACCAGGCCTGGTGACATAAGAGCTACCATCGCTCAACATGATGCTAGGTTAAGAAATCATTACACAGCTCATTCACGTGGTCCATACAGGATATCATAGGACCGAGCCACTTTCAGTCATCCAGACTCAAAATGGAGATTCAGTGTCATTGATCCACCTAACAGTGTTTTAGCCTGGTGGCTGTCCTCCATCTGTTTCTGCAGGTCTGAAAATCTGAGCTGCGCACTATATATAATATGTTGAGTACGTGTTCTAAAGCAGAAAGAGGACTGGCAACCAGGCTATCATTGCTGTGCTCTTGGAACAGCACCCCAGAAGACCATCATAACTTGTTGTAGTTTGTACCTGTTATGACCTGTATACTTGTGGGCTGGCTAGGCGGTGACTAAGTGTTGGTTGCTAAGGCATGGGTTGCTAGGGCAGTTCTCGGTCGTAGTGTACAGCCAGACTGGGCTGTCCTTACCCTGATCTAAATGAGTTAGTTAATGTTTGACATTGGTCTGTCTGGGGGTGGGCGCTGGCGGGATCAGTGCTGCACTTTACTTCCTGAGAATTGCTTCATAAAAAATATTGATTTCTCTTAAATAACCGCAGAGGGTGTCGCTGTGTTTCTTAAACAACCCCATCTCTGTTGTCTTTGTCTTTAATGAGTGTTTGTGTTGCATACATATCTTGGTTTGGAGTCTTGTCGTCTTATGTGTTATCCCTATGCGTCCTGTGTATCTTTGATGTGTCGGGTGTGTGGCCGGTGTGTTTGTATGTGCGTGTGGGCCTGGTTTTTTCCCCCATTTGATCTGGCCAGGACTGACCTCACATAATCCAGCTCTTCTTCTTATCAGAAGGGCTAACAGCAACATCACACACCCTGCCTCAACTCTCAACTCTCAACCCAACTACAGTCACACATCACACACCCTGCCTCAACTCTCAACCCAACTACAGTACACATCACACACCCTGCCTCAACTCTCAACCCAACTACAGTCACACATCACACACCCTGCCTCAACTCTCACCCAACTACAGTACACATCACACACCCTGCCTCAACTCTCAACCCAACTACAGTACACATCACACACCTGCCTCAACTCCTCAACCTACCACAGTACACATCACACACCCTGCCTCAACTTTCAACCCAACTACAGTCACACATCACACACCCTGCCTCAACTCTCAATCCAACTACAGTCACACATCCACCACACCCTGCCTCAACTCTCAACCCAACTACAGTACACATCACACACCCTGCCTCAACTCTCAACCCAACTACAGTCACACATCACAACACCCTGCCTCAACTCTCAAACCAACTACAGTCACACATCAACACACCCTGCCTCAACTCTCAACCCAACTACAGCACACATCACACACCCTGCCTCAACTCTCAACCCAACTACAGTACACATCACACACCCTGCCTCAACTCTCAACCCAACTACAGTCACACATCACACACCCTGCCTCAACTCTTAACCCAACTACAGTCACACATCACACACCCTGCCTCAACTCTCAACCCAACTACAGTACACATCACACACCCTGCCTCAACTCTCAACCCAACTACAGTACACATCACACACCTGCCTCAACTCTCAACCCAACTCAGTTACACATCACACACCCTGCCTCAACTTCAACCCAACTACAGTCACACATCCACACCCTGCCTCAACTCTTAACCAACTACAGTCACACATCACACACCCTGCCTCAACTCTCACCCAACTACAGTCACACATCACACACCTGCCTCAACTTCAACCCAACTACAGTCACACATCACACACCCTGCCTCAACTCTCAACCCAACTACAGTCACACATCACACACCCTGCCTCAACTCTCAACCAACCCAACTCAGTACACATCACACACCCTGCCTCAACTCTCAACCCAACTACAGTACACATCACACACCCTGCCTAAACTCTCAACCCAACTACAGTCACACATCACCACCCTGCCTCAACTCTCAACCCAACTACAGTACCACATCACACACCCTGCCTCAACTCTCAACCCAACTACAGTCACACATCACACACCCTGCCTCAACTCTCAACCCAACTACAGTCTACACATCACACACCCTGCCTCAACTCTCAACCAACTACAGTCACACATCACACACCCTGCCTCAACTTCAACCCAACTACAGTCACACATCACACACCCTGCCTCAACTCTCAACCCAACTACAGTACACATCACACACCCTGCCTCAACTATCAACTCTCAAACCCAACACAGTACACATCACACACCTGCCTCAACTCTAACTCTCAACCCAACTACAGTCACACATCACACACCCTGCCTCAACTTTCAACCCAACTACAGCACACATCACACACCTGCCTCAAACTCTCAACTCTTCAACCCAACTACAGTAACCACACACACCCTGCCTCAACTCTCAACCCAAATACAGTCACACATCACACACCCTGCCTCAACTCTCAAACCAACTACAGTACACATCACACACCCTGCCTCAACTCTCAACCAACTACAGTACACATCACACACCCTGCCTCAACTCTCAAACCAACTACAGTACACATCACACACCCTCCTCAACTCTCAACCCAACTACAGTCACACATCCCACACCCTGCCTCAACTCTCAATCCCAACTACAGTACACATCACACACCTGCCTCAACTTCAACCCAACTACAGTCACGATCACACACCCTGGCCTCA
>NW_019944987.1:26161-38544 GCF_002910315.2 Salvelinus sp. IW2-2015
AACTCTCAACCCAACTACAGTACACATCACACACCCTGCCTCAACTCTCAACCCAACTACAGTCACACATCACACACCCTGCCTCAACTCTCAACCCAACTACAGTCACACATCACACACCCTGCCTCAACTCTCAACCCAACTACAGTACACATCACACACCCTGCCTCAACTCTCAACCCAACTACACTCAACCAAGCCTTACTGCTGTCATCCCCAATTGGACTCAACTGTGCCAAACATAACACTCAGACAAAATATTTCATTTCCTAATCACTTGAAATACATATAAAGCCTTATTTTGCATTATAACCCTATTCATAGCAGCTTATAGATGCTGTCATAGACCATTACAAAACTATCTATGGCTAAATTCCATTCCATTTCAGGAGGCGGATCCAAAAGTGGCGGTTATTCTTCAATTGGACYTTCAAGTCCCTCCCTGAATTAGCTGAGTCTAAATGGAGTCGACCCCAACCCTGGTTTAAGGCCTCCTCGTTATTCCTAGTACCACAGTGGGAATACCCTGCTCGTTGACGCATAGGAAGCGATCTCGTCCCCACACAACCTGACACAGAATATTATCTGACAGCGGTGAKGGGGTTTTAAAGGCGTGTTATKACAGGCATGCTCGTCCCCGTGAGCTTTCTATCTGCTAATTAGACCTGCTTTGTCTATTTGATTGGCTAATGGCTAATTGCATTCTGGTGCTTCTGTGTACATGCTGTAATGACTTCATGCTCTAATAAGATTGGCTAACAGGCAGGAAGAGGAGGAAGACTCCCATATACTGATCAAGAGTCCATTAACAGTTTTCCACAAATGTGGTTGTGCATCAGCAGTTTTTATCTTGTTATGGTTTTTCTCTTGTTATGTCAGTCACTGATAGTCACTCAATTAGCCATGTCAGCTAACATTGTTTACATTAGTAAGTTAGTCTAGCCGGCTATCTAAACTTGTAGTAATCATGGTCTAATTGCGGGGTCCCAAATTGACTTTGTAAGTCACTCTCACTCAGATATCATATTAACATGGCATAAGGCATGGCAAAATGTGTAGAAGTGCAAGAAATTAGCTTAAAAACTGCAAACATTTCTCTGCACCCTATGGCAACAAAATGTTGATTAGGGCCCCCAAAAGGCTGGGGCCTGCATGTGTGGTTATGGATGTGGGTATGCAGATCGGTGAGGCATTACATTTTTTATTTAACTAGGCAAGTCAGTTAAGAACAAATTCTTATTTACAATGACGGCCTACTCCGGCTAAACCCGGACGACGCTGGGCCAATTGTGTGCCACCCTATGGGACTCCCAATCACAGCCGGATGTGATGCAGCCTGAATTCGAACCAGATACTACAGTGACGCCTCTTGCACTGAGATGCAGTGTCTTAGACCACTGCGCCACTCAGGAGCGGACCCTCATGATGAGATCAGATTTTTTTGCGGCCCCCCACCCCTATCAAAGTTGTCCATCCCTGGTGTAGCTGATCCTAGATCTGTACCTAAGGGCAATTTGTACCCAGTCCCTGAACTAGGGGTTTGAGTTTGAGCTTGACATACCCAACCCCAACTTACCACTACCCCCTACCCTCTACCCCGGTGTTTCCCAAACTCGGTCCTCTGGACCCCGAGGAGGGCACATTTTGTTTTTTGCACTAACACAGCTGATTCAAATGATCAAAACGTGATGATTARTTGATTATTTGAATCAGCTGTGTAGTGCTAGGGCAAAACACTAAACGTGCCCTCCTCGGGGTCCTGAGGACCCAGTTTGGGGAACTCTGCTCTACCATGTTGACACCTGCGTAGATCACTGAGGATTGGATAGGTGTAAAGGCTTCAGTTCGGCTGGCGCCCACAACCGAATGAGTGTGCTTGTCAGGTGGTGAGTGTAGCTGGTGCATAGAAGTCAGGCGCAGGAGAGCAGAGATGAGTAGACAAAGCACTTTACTAAGGCAATAATTTGCACAGAACACTACCGCGTCACAAAACAAATGTCCAACGAACAAGTAAGGCAGCACAAAGTACAAAACCCAAGTACAAAGTCCCGGCTGCCACAAAGCACAGGTAATAAAACAAAACCCGGAGCAAACCAGCCGGAAGCGTGCCAACGTTGACAAAAAACAATTTCACACACAGACATGGGGGGAACAGAGGGTTAAATACATGACAAGTAATGAGAGAAATGTAAACCAGGTGTGTGGGAAAACAAGACAAAACAAATGGAAAATGAAAGGTGGATCGGCGATGGCTAGAAGACCGGTGACGTCGACTGCCGAACGCCGCCTGAACAAGGAGAGGAACCGACTTCGGGGAAGTCGTGAAAGTACCCCCCCCCCTTGACACCGGCCTCGAGGACGACCCGGAGGGCGAGGGACGGAGACGGTGGAACTCCCGCAGCATTGAAGGGTCCAACACGCCCTCCACCGGAACCCAGCATCTCTCCTCCAGACCGTACCCCTCCCACTCCACGAGGTACTGAAGGCCCCTCGCCCGACGCCTCGAATCCAGTATGGAGCGAACGGAATACGCCGTGGCCCCCTAGATGTCCAGAGGGGGCGGAGGAACCTCCTGCACCTCAGACTCCTGGAGCGGGCCAGCCATCACCGGCCTGAGGAGAGACACATGGAATGAGGGGTTAATACAGTAATCGGGGGGAAGTTGTAACCTGTAACTAACTTCGTTCAGTCTCCTCAGGACTTTAAATGGCCTCACAAACCGTGGCCCCAGCTCCCGGCAGAGCAGGCGGAGGGGCAGGTTTCGGGTCGAGAGCCAGACCCGGTCCCTCAGTGCGAACACCGGGGCCTCACTGCGGTGACGGTCTGCGCTGGCTTTCTGGCGCAGCACGGCCCGCTGAAGGTGAACATGAGCGGCGTCCCATGTCTCCTCCGCGTGCCTGAACCAGTCGTCCACCGCAGGAGCCTCGATCTGACTCTGATGCCAAGACGCCAGAACCGGCTGGTACCCCAGTACACACTGGAAGGGAGAGAGGTTAGTGGAGGAGTGGCGGAGCGAGTTCTGGGCCATCTGCCCAGGGCACGAACGCCGCCCACTCCCCCAGCCGGTCCTGGCAATAAGACCTCAGAAACCTACCCACATCCTGGTTAACTCTCTCCACCTGCCCGTTACTCTCGGGGTGGAATCCCAAGGTAAGGCTGATCGAGACCCCCAAACGTTCCATGAACGCCTTCCAGACCCTTGACGTGAACTGGGGACCCCGATCAGACACTATATCCTCAGGCACCCCGTAGTGCCGGAAGACGTGTGTAAACAAGGCTTCCGCAGTCTGTAGGGCCGTAGGGAGACCGGGCAGAGGGAGGAGACGGCAGGACTTAGAAAACCAGTCCACAACGACCAGGATCGTGGTGTTACCCTGTGAGGGAGGAAGATCGGTAAGGAAATCCACCTACAGGTGCGACCAAGGCCGTTGTGGAACGGGTAAGGGGTGTAGCTTACCTCTGGGCAGGTGCCTAGGAGCCTTATACTGGGCGCACACCGAGCAGGAGGATGCATAAACCCTCACGTCCTTAGCCAAAGTGGGCCACCAGTACTTCCCACTCAGACAGCGCACCGTCCGACCGATGCCTGGATGACCAGAGGAGGGTGACGTGTGGGCCCAATAGATCAACCGGTCACGGACAGCAGACGGAACGTACAGACGCCCAGCGGGACATTGTTGGGGAGTGGGCTCTGCACGTAGCGCCTGCTCAATGTCCGCGTCCAGCTCCCACACTACCGGCGCCACCAGGCAGGAGGCCGGGAGTATGGGGGTGGGATCCATGGGCCGCTCCTCTGTGTCATACAGCTGGGACGGTGTGTCTGCCTTCACGTTCTGGGAACCTGGTCTGTAAGAAAGGGCACAGGTAATAAAACAAAACCAGGTGTGTGGGAAATAAAACTAAACCAGGTGTGTGGGAAAACAAGACAAAACAAATGGAACATGAAAGGTGGATCGGCGATGGCTAGAAGACCGGTGACGTCGACCGCCGAATGCCGCCCGAACAAGGAGAGGAATCGACTTCGGCGGAAGTCGTGACAGTGCTCCCCTTAAAAGACATTCGCTTGAAAAAGGAGAAAAAAGCAGCAATAGTTCTGTTTGTTCATTTTGAGACGCTGTAGCCAGTCAGAATTAATCCAAGACAAATCAAGAAATCTGTCATTAATTTTGATGTTTTTGCCGAGGATTGACTGATTTTCATGTCTTAAAGTAATGATCGATTGTCATTTATCTTTACTTATTTGAGCTGTTCTTGCCATAATATGGACTTGGGCTTTTACCAAATAGGGCTTTCTTCTGTATACCCCGCTACCTTGTCACAACACAACTGATCGGCTCAAACGCATTAAGATGGAAAGAAATTCCACAAATTAACTTTTAACAAGACACACCTGTTAACTGAAATGCATTCCAGGTGACTACCTCATGAAGCTGGTTGAGAGAATGCCAATAGTGTGCAAAGCTGTCATCAAGGCAAAGGGTGGAGAATAATCTCAAATATAAAATATATTTTTATATGTTTAACACCTTTTTGCTTGCTACATGATTCCATATGTGTTATTTCATAGTTTTGATGTCTTCCCTATTATTCTACAATGTAGAAAATAGTAAAAATAAAGAAAAACCTTTGAATGTGTAGGTGTGTCCAAACTTTTGACTGGTACTGTATCTACAAATTCTTCCGAACTGTTTCGGCTGGGAAGCATGTGGACGCCTAAAGGCAAGCAAAATGAATCAGAATGATCAGAAGGCAAGGTTGAGGTATTATCATGCTACTAACACATTTTCAATCCTGTCAGACCTCCACTGATGCCTGGGGGTTAAGGGTGATGTGTGTTGGTACCTTCCCAGGACCCTGAGCTGAATGTCATTAAGACCACTCACACCAGTTGTTATAGCTCTATCCCTCCCTCTCTTTCCCACTTCTCTCCATCTCTCTATTTCCCCCTCTCTAACGTTCACTCTCTTCCCCTTTCTCACTTCTGTCTTCAGTCACATACACACATACTGGGTCACATGGACGCGTGCACACACACACACACAACACACACACACAACACACACCACACCACACACACACACACACACACCAAACACACAACACACACACACACACACACAACACACACACACACACACACACACACACACACAACACACACACACAACACACACACACACACACACCAACACACACACACACACTCTCTCACTAACTCAGGTCCCTGCTGTGGCGGAGGATTGATCATGTACTGATCAGAGAGCAGCACTGGGAGGATTTGAACACCTGCCTGTGGTGCAGAGCTTAACAGCCCTCCCCTCTACCTCCTCATTCATCCCTCCTCTATACTCTCTCCTTCATATTTCCTCTATACTCCTCCTTCCTCTCTCCTCTATATCCTCTCTTTTTCTTCTCTCTTTTTCTCACACGTGGGTTAAAGGAGGTGATGCTGCTGTCTCTCTTCATTGACACACAGGAAGCACCGCAGGGTTCTAGAACCTCTCGGCTTGATCTCTGAACCCCAAACTACATCAGCATCCTTTCTCCGTTTAATCTTTGTCTCCTTTTCAGCCACTCAGCCGTCTCAACATCAGCCACATCGCTGCACAGGGACAAATGAGTCTAAACAAGCTAGAGCTGATCACACTTAAACACACACACACTCTCTGTCTCGTGTGTGTGTGTGTCTTATAATCTCTGACAACGCATTTGTAACAGTTGTTTTGTTTTGACGACAGTGAAGAAGGGGTGAGAGTTGAGAGAATTAGGTTATGTGATATGATTATGCCCGCGAGTGTTTCCTGTGTTTTGAATCAGGTGCAGAAGCAGACATTTGTTTTGTTTTTACTCTGCAGGTTATCTGTCTGGATCAGTCAACTCAACACAATCAATCACACAGTAAGATCAGCAAAATGAGTTTTGGTTGTTATGTGAAGTAAAACAGTATAGGTGGCATGCTGGCCGAAACCAAGACAGCTCTTCAACCCTATTGATCTGAACATATTATTCTACAATGCCTTCCTGTGTGTATGTGTGTGTGTGTTGTGGGTGTGTGTGTGTGTGTGTGTGGTGTGTGTGTGTGTGTGTGTGTGTTGTGTGTGTGTGTGTGTGGTGTGTGTGTGTGGTGTGGTGTGTGTGTGTGTGTGTGTGTGTGTGTGTGTGTGTGTGTGTTGTTGTGTGTGTGTGTGTGTGTGAATGCTTGTGTGTTAGCGCAATGAAGATTAGCATATCTTGCAACTTCCCCTGTCCATCTACGATGGATGATCATCTGCCAAGTTTTATCTCACTAGCATGGATGTCTTTGTCTCTCTCGTCTCCTCCTCTCTTTTCTATTTCTCTTCTCTCTCTCTCTCTCCGCTCTCTCTTTCTATTTCTCTTCTCTCCTCTCCCTCCTCTCTCTCTTCTCTTCTCTCTTATCTCTCTCTATCTCTCTCTATCTCTCTATCTCTCTCTCTCTGTATCTCTCTCTCTCTCTGTATCTCCCTCTCTCTCTCTGTATCTCTCCCTCTCTCTATCTATCTATCTCTCTGTCTCTTTCACTCTCTGCATCCCTCCCTCACTTTCCCCCTCTCTCTCCTTCTCCCCACCTCTCTGTCTCTATCTCTCTCTTCTTACTCTCTCTCATGCACAAAGGGCTCTGTTCGTTAAAACCCAAATAGAAACACAGCAACAGGAAGCTAATACAAGCAAACGGACCAGATTGCTTTTGAACTGGCAAATGTCATTAGATCAGATGCAGGGAAAACACTGCATTTCCTACGATTCCACAAATAATATTTTTGCAACTCAATTTGACCTAATTTCATTGAAGGATGCTAGAAATAATGCAGGTCTAGACTCAGTATGTGTTGCCCATTAGTTGGTGAAGGATGTGTGTAATTGGTGAAGTGCTGATTGCTCCCAAAAAGGATTCTAACGGAGGATAATTTTCTGTTTCATTAAGCCGTGGTCAGGAAAAATAGGATAGCCATCTAGAGAGAGAGAGAGAGACAGAGAGACAGAGAGAGAGAGAGAGAGAGAGAGAGATCCATTTTCAACATTATATTATAACATTATACGTAACACTGATTTTGATTATAGTTTCAATGGTCATATCAATTGTGAAGATGATGATGATGACAAGTCACAACCACTCACCTCTAATTCATTATAAATCCTCTTCCAATTCCATCTATCTATTTCCAACCTTTTTATTTGACACATATTTCATTCCATCTGATGTTTACTTGCGTCTCTGGTTTACGGTGTAGTCTTTCTGTTCTGTATCAAGCAGTGGTTCTATATCTGTGTGTTTGTCATACTGCACTGTGTGTCTGTCTCCCAGGTTTATGACCATAATGCATCACTGCCTGTTCTCTCTTTTATAGCCCGGGACTCACGACTGTAAAGCATGCTCAGATAGCCGTCTGGATACATGCACACACACTCACGGGCGTTCTCACACACACACTCTCTTTCTTACACACTCACTGTGAGATACTCCCCAGTGAACCACATCAGATATTACAAAGCATACTGCAGACTACAGAATCACACATTATTGGCCATTTTATGTGCGTTGTTTTTCAATTTAGTTACCATTGAGTATAAACTTTGAGGTCCATGTTGAGTTACCAGTGAATATAAACTCTGAGGTCCATGTTGAGTTACCAGTGAGTATAAACTTTGAGGTCCATGTTGAGTTACCAGTGAATATAAACTCTGAGGTCCATGTTGAGTTACCAGTGAATATAAACTCTGAGGTCCATGTTGAGTTACCATTGAGTATAAACTCTGAGGTCCATGTTGAGTTACCAGTGAGTATAAACTCTGAGGTCCATGTTGAGTTTACCATGTTGAATATAAAATCTCTGAGGTTCCATGTTGTTGTCTCATATTGTTCCTCTTACTTGGGAAGATAGATTGCTTGTTTATGGTTCACTAATACAGTATAGCTAAAAAACATAAGGAAAGATTTTGAACAAATGTTAGTAATGTTTATAGTAAGGGTTTAGTGAACCGTGTAATGTTATAGTGAATGTTATAGAAAATGTTATAGTGAAATGTTATAGTGAGATGTGTATAGTGAATGTTATAGTTAATGTTATAGTGAATGTTAGTAGTATAATGTTAAGTGAATGTTATAGTGAATGTTATAGTGAATGTTATATGTGAATGTTATAAGTAAATGTTATAGTGAATGTATAGTGAATGGTATAGTGAAGTGTTATGTTAATGTTATAAGTGATGTTTATAGTGATGTTAAGTTATGTTATAGTGAATGTTTAGTAAATGTTATAGTAATGTTATAGTGATAGATAGTGAATGGTAAGTGAATGTTTATATTAATGTTATAAATAGGTTATAGTGAATGAGTTAAGTTATATGTGAATGTTATAGTAAATGTTATAGTAAATGTTATAGTGAATGTTATAGTGAATGGTATAGTGAATGTTATAGTTAATGTTAATGTAATGTTAGTAGTAAATGTTATAGTGAATGTTATAATGTATGTTATAGTGAATGTTATAGTAAATGTTATAGTGAATGTTATAGTGAATGTTATAGTGATGTTATAGTAAATGTATAGTGAATGTTATATTAATGTGTATAGTGAATGTTATAGAAAATGTATATAGGTTAATGTTATAGTAAATGTTATAGTTAATGTTATAGTGAATGGTATAGTGAATGTTATGTGAATGTTTATATGAATGTTATAGTAATGTTATAGTGAATGTTTAGTGATGTTTATAGTGATTGGTATATGATGGTATAGTGAATGTTATAGTGAATGTTATAGTAAATGTTATAATGAATGTTATAGTGAATGTTATAGTGAATGGTATAGTGAATGTTATAATGAATGTTATAGTGAATGTCATAGTGAATGTTATAGTGAATGTTATAGCGAATGTTATAGTAAATGTTATAATGAATGGTATAGTGAATGTTATAGTGAATGGTATAGTGAATGGTATAGAACATTTTATATTAATTGTTATAGTAAATGTCAGTAAATGTCATAGTGAATGGTATAGTGAATGTTATATTACATTTTTGTAAATGTTATAGTGAATGTTATTATGAATGTTATAGTAACTGTTAGTAATGTCATAGTAAATATTGGAGTAAATATTATAGTGAATGTTATGAGGGAATAAAACAGAGAAGTCAGAACGAAGAGGGAAGTAAAGTTTTTGATTTAATTTGGTTTTAGCTTTGGTTTGATCATATTTTATTCATTTTTATAAATAACAGGAGAAAATGTTGCGAAGCATAAGACCTTATTGAGGGGATCTGTCAGTCTGGCTCTGAAGGAGAGCTGTGATCACCTGATTGTTAGTGGTGAAGTCATACAATGACAAATCATTATCTTCCTGTAGCCCAGTGACTGAGTCAGTGTGTGATGGGACAGAGTGACAGGAAGCAATTTCAATTCAAACAGACTGTGAGAATGTAACAACGTGACTGAAAGGAAGGCCAAATCACTCCCTGTCTGCTGCTAGCTGGAAGGGTAATGTTCAAATGACATGTATCATGTGGAGATTAGGGGTAATGTTATAGTAAATGTTATAGTAAGTTTATAGTGAATGTATAGTGAATGTTATATGAATGTTATAGTGAATGTTATAAGTTAATGTTATAGTGAATGTTATAGTGAATGTTATAGTGATTGGTATAGTGAATGGTATAGTGAATGTTATGATGAATGTTATGTGAATGTTATAATGAATGGTATATTAATGTTTAATGAATGGTATAGTGAATTTATAGAGTGAATGTTATGTAAATGTTATAATGAATGTTTATAGTGAATGTTATAGTGAATGGTATAGTGAATTTTATAATGAATGTTATAGTGAATGTCATAGTGAATGTTATAGTGAATGTTTATAGCGAATAGTTATAGTAAATGTTATATGAATGGTATAGTGAATGTTTTATAGTAATGGATAGTGAATGGTATAGAACATTTTATATTATTGTTATAGTAAATGTCAGTAAATGTCATAGTGAATGGTATAGTGAATGTTAATTACATTTTGTAAATGTTATAGTGAATGTTATTATGAATGTTATTAGTAACTGTTAGTAATGTCATAGTAAATATTGGAGTAAATATTATAGTGAATGTTATGAGGGAATAAAACAGAGAAGTCAGAACGAAGAGGGAAGTAAAGTTTTTGATTTAATTTGGTTTTAGCTTTGGTTTGATCATATTTTATTCATTTTTATAAATAACAGGAGAAAATGTTGCGAAGCATAAGACCTTTATTGAGGGGATCTGTCAGTCTGCTCTGAAGGAGAGCTGTGATCACCTGATTGTTAGTGGTGAAGTCATACAATGAAAATCATTATCTTCCTGTAGCCCAGTGACTGAGTCAGTGTGTGATGGGACAGAGTGACAGGAAGCAATTTCAATTCAAACAGACTGTGAGAATGTAACAACGTGACTGAAAGGAAGGCCAGATCACTCCCTGTCTGCTGCTAGCTGGAAGGGTAATGTTCAAATGACATGTATCATGTGGAGATAAACCACACCACACACACACACACACACACCACACACACACACACACACACACACACACACACACACACACACACACACCACACACACACCACACACACACACACACACACACACAACCACACACACACACACACACACACACACACACACAAACCACACTCTTATCTTGCTCGCTGACACAATTTTGCTCTCTAACAATCTTGCTAATTATAATAGTTAATTAATTATGTGGGGTGTCTTCATCAGGAGACTAACAACCTACTTTTCAATAATTAGACCTTCAACCCTCGATCCCTCTCTCCATCTCTCCGTCCCTCTCCATCAGCCCATTTCTCTCTCTCTCATCACCTCATCCCTGTCTGTACAGTATATCTCTATCTCGACCACTCTCTCTCTTTTCTCTCTCTCATGCCGTCCATCCTTCTCCCTCTCTCTGTTCAATGTCAGTTTAACATGGTGTATTTTTACTACTGTCTCGTATGAGGTCGTAAACCTTCTGTGTGTGTGTGTCTGCTTGTATTCCATTAAACCATTTCTCACCATGTGAGTAGGGTCTAAATAACACCAGAACGCCCTCTCTGAGAAACTGCATTACCCATGAGCTCAGTGTGACCTGGATTGAGGTACAGAGGGACTACAGTATTGAGGCGATGGTTCACTCCCTCTACCACTTGCCACCAGAGATGACTAATGATAACCACCACTGGTTGTACATAGACCCATGTTCCCATTCTCCAATTCCCTGGAATAACAGTACTGTTCGCTATCTCCATTCCACTGGAAAACAGTACTGTTCCCCATCTCCATTCCACTGGATAACAGTACTGTTTCCCAATCTCCATTCCACTGGAATAACAGTACTGTTCCCATCTCTATTCCACTGGAAATAACAGTACTGTTCGCTATCTCCATTCCACTGGAATAACAGTACTGTTCCCATCTCCATTCCACTGGAATAACAGTACTGTTCCCCATCTCCATTCCACTGGAATAACAGTACTGTTCCCCATCTCCATTCCACTTGAATAACAGTACTGTTCCCCATCTCCATTCCACTGGAATAACAGTACTGTTCCCATCTCCATTCCACTAGAATAACAGTACTGTTCCCTATCTCCATTCCACTGGAAAATTACCAAGTTATTCACATCAAATGGGCCTGATCCTCCACAGGCTGTTCTGAATACGGTCCAATAGAGATAGGGAACAAAACTGTTTTTCCAGTGGAATGGAGATGGGGAACAGTACTGTTATTCCAGTGGAATGGAGATGGGGAACAGTACTGTTATTCCAGTGGAATGGAGATGGGGAACAGTACTGTTCCCTATCTCTATTCACTGGAAAACAGTTTTGTTCCCTATCTCTATTCCACTGGAATAATTACCAAGTTATTCACATCAAATGGGCCTTGATCCTTCCACAGGCTGTTTCTGAATACGGTCTCAACCATTACTGCCAACACTCCTGTCAGCTAGTTGTAAGGCAACAGATTGTTGTACCATGATATTGATGATTAACCCTTGATAGACTGGTGTTGTTTAGAGACACTGATCTATCAAGGGCATCCTTCTGTCTTACTCCTTCCTCTCTATCAGTCTGTCACTGTGAGAAGTGTTAGACTTTTGTTTGGTGTTAGTCCATAGTGATGGTGGCAAAATGGCCCCCTTCTTCTCCTCCATCACTTGCTCTCTCGCTTTGTCTCTCTCCAGAGAGATGTTAACCCAGATTTAAAAATGAATTGCTGCCTATTTCCCTCCCCCCTCCCTCCCTCCTCCCTCCTCCTCCCTCCCTCCCTCCCTCCCTCCTCCTCCCCCCTCCCTCCCTCCCTCCTCCCTCCCTCCCTCCCTATTTCTCTCTCTCTCTATCT
>NW_019944987.1:39899-47007 GCF_002910315.2 Salvelinus sp. IW2-2015
AGATAACACACACACACACAACACACACACACACACACAAACACACACACACACACACACACACACACACACACACACACACACACACACACACACACACACACACACACACACACACACACACACACACACACACACACACCACAACACACACACAAACCACACTCTTATCTTGCTCGCTGACACAATTTTGCTCTCTAACAATCTTGCTAATTATAATAGTTAATTAATTATGTGGCGGTGTCTTCATCAGGAGACTAACAACCTACATTTTCATTAATTAGACCTTCAACCCTTCGATCCCTCTCCCATCTCTCCGTCCCTCTCCATCAGCCCATTTCTCTCTCTCTCATCACCTCATCCCTGTCTGTACAGTATATCTCTATCTGACCACTCTCTCTCTTTTCTCTCTCTCATGCCGTCCATCCTTCTCCCTCTCTCTGTTCAATGTCAGTGTTAACATGGTGTATTTTTACTACTGTCTCGTATGAGGTCGTAAACCTTCTGTGTGTGTGTGTCTGCTTGTATTCCATTTAAACCATTTCTCACCATGTGAGTAGGGTCTAAATAACACCAGAACGCCCTCTCTGAGAAACTGCATTACCCATGAGCCTCAGTGTGACCTGGATTGAGGTACAGAGGGACTACAGTATTGAGGCGATGGTTCACTCCCTCTTACCACTTGCCACCAGAGATGACTAATGATAACCACCACTGTTGTACATAGACCCATGTTCCCTATCTCAATTCCCCTGGAATAACAGTACTGTTCGCTATCTCCATTCCACGGAATAACAGTACTTTCCCCTCATTCCATTCCACTGGAATAACAGTACTGTTCCCAATCTCCATTCCACTGGAATAACAGTACTGTTCCCATCTCTATTCCACTGGAATAACAGTACTGTTCGCTATCTCCATTCCACTGGAATAACAGTACTGTTCCCATCTCCATTCACTGGAATAACAGTACTGTTCCCCATCTCCATTCCACTGAATAACATACTGTTCCCCATCTCCATTCCACTTGAATAACAGTACTGTTCCCCATCTCCATTCCACTGGAATAACAGTACTGTTCCCCATCTCCATTCCACTAGAATAACAGTACTGTTCCCTATCTCAATTCCACTGGAATAATTACCAAGTTATTCACATCAAATGGCCTTGATCCTTCCACAGGCTGTTCTGAATACGGTCCAATAGAGATAGGAACAAAACTGTTTTTCCAGTGGAATGGAGATGGGGAACAGTACTGTTATTCCAGGGAATGGGATGGGGAACAGTACTGTTATTCCAGTGGAATGGAGATGGGGAACAGTACTGTTCCCTATCTCTATTCACTGGAAAACAGTTTTGTTCCCTATCTCTATTCCACTGAATAATTACCAAGTTATTCACATCAAATGGGCCTTGATCCTTCCACAGGCTGTTCTGAATACGGTCCAACCATTACTGCCAACACTCCTTCAGCTAGTTGTAAGGCAACAGATTGTGTACCATGATATTGATGATTAACCCTTGATAGACTGGTGTTGTTTAGAGACACTGATCTATCAAGGCTCTCTCTCTCTCTCCTATCCCATCTTCCTCTTGGTAAAACAGAATCAATCTTGAAAAGAAAATTCATCTCTCCATCTCTTCCCCCTCTTCACCCTGTGTGGGTTAACTTAACAGATACATAGCAGTCCACTCCTCCTCTGTCTTCTCTCGTTCTTGGAAAGCTCATCCCTTGTTACTTGCTATTTTTTGTAGGCAGCTATTTTTCCCAGCTCTTCCTCCCTGCCACCACTAGCCTTTCTCTCTTTCCTTCACTTTTTCTTTTTTGACGTGACCAGCGACAGGTTCAGAGCGATAGCAGGCTGCCTATCAAAGGAGGAGAGATAAAGAGAGGGGGAGAGGAAGAGGAGAAGCCTGCTCTTTGATCAAGTCTGTCAGCCCAAACAACCACAAATACAGGTAATGTCTCTTTCTCTTTCACTTTGTTTCTCTCTCTCTCTTTTCCTCCTTCCACTTCTATCTCCACGTAGCTTTCCACTCTGTTCCTTATTTGTTGAGGATTTCCCTTTTTTCTTGTTGTTGTTTGTTCCCTTTTCTGTGTTCTTTCAGCCCTYCCTATCTCTGGTATTCACCCATTGGATCGATTTCCTCCAYCTTCCGGTGTGCCATAATCATTTCAACAGGTMCTGTTTGCTATGCTGTACGCTCTCGGCTTATTTACTTATTCATTCAATCTCTGTTGTGGTTTCATTTATCATTCAGCAGTCTGCTACTCCTCTTCTCTCAGTTAAATATTTCACATTGCTATAGTTTTTCTTTCCTCACTTTTGACCCATATTATGAGTGGTATATATGGTCCCGTGTGGCTCAGTTGGTAGAGCATGGCGCTTGCAACGCCAGGGTTGTGGGTTCATCCCACGGGGGACCAGGATGAATATGTATGAACTTTCCAATTTGTAAGTCGCTCTGGATAAGAGCGTCTGCTAAATGACTTAAATGTAAATGTAAATATAGACTGTGCATGAGATTGAGAAATTAACACAATATCAAATACAAAAGGAAAAGCGGAGAGACAGAGAGGTACCAGTTCTAATATTGGAGTAGGTGGGGGGGGGGTGCAACAGGAGGTGCAGTTGACATGTGATAAGGGTGTTTGGTTGTCAGGGCAACTCAGGGTGTTTGGATGTCAGGGAATGTGTGAGGTTGCAGTTGTGTGTGGCGTGGCATGTGGATAGATGGGGTGAGAGAGAGAAAGCGAGCGAGTATGAAGTGGAACACAGTGTGAATTTCACTAATCGTTCTGTGTCTCTGGGTCTCTGAGGAGAGCTCTGTCTCAATGTGTGAATTAACCTCGCTCCTTTTTATAACATTCCCTCTCACTCCCTCTCCCTCTGTCCTCCCTCTGTCCCCTGTCTGGGTCCTTTTATACTCTCTCTCTCTCTCTCTCTCTCTCTCTCTCTCTCTCTCGCGCGCTCTCTCCTCTCTCTCTCCCTCTGCTCATCCCTCTCTTCCTGTTGTGTCATGTTATATTTTCTCTATCCCTTCACCTCTCCCCTACTCCCTCTTACTACTATCCACCCCTCTCATCTGCACCTGTCCTCTACCTCCTCTCTCTCCCTCTTTCCTTGTCCCTCCTCTGTAACACTCACCCTCTTTTTTCTCCATCCTCCCATCCCTCCTCTCCATCACCTCTCCTTTCCCCTCTCCTCCCATCCCTCCAGGCAGCATGTCTACTCCCGTGTCCCCGGCCCCCTCCCTCTCCCCCCTGACCCTGGCCTCCCCTTGGCCACCCTGGGGCCTCTCCCATGCCCCCCCCTTCTCCCCCTCCAGGTGCCAGTGTTCCAGAGGAAGGGGCGCTGAAACACAAGAGGATCATCGAGGTCAAGGACCACCAGTTCACGCGTCGCTTCTTCAAAACAGCCCACCTTCTGCAGCCACTGCACTGACTTCATCTGGTAAATACACACACACACACAGCGAAATACACACACACACAGTGAAATACACACACACAACACAGCTAAATACACAACAAACAGCTAAATACACACACACTTAGTACACACACAGCTAAATACACACACACAGTTAAATACACACACAGCTTAATACACACTCAGTGAAATACACACACACAGTGAAATACATACACACACACACAGCTAAATACACACCAGACAGCTAAATACAAACACAGCTTAATACACACAGCTAAATACACCCACAGGTAAATACACACAAAACAGAAAACATGTTTCACTAGTTCCCAGCTCGACTCTACAAACATCCCACAAACTGCAGCCCCTGCACAGCCTTCACCTGGTAACCCACACTCACACACTATTATGAATCTGCAGAAACCCACACGTACAAACACATTATGAATCTGCAGGAAACCCACACTTACAAACACATTATGAATCTGCAGAAACCCACACTTACAAACACATTATGAATCTGCAGAAACCCCACACTTACAAACACATTATGAATCTGCAGAAACCCACACTTACAAACACATTATGAATCTGCAGAAAACCACACTTACAAACACATTATGAATCTGCAGAAACCCACCTTACAACAATTATGAATCTGCAGAAACCCACACTTACAAACACATTATGAATTTGCAGAAACCCACACTTACAAACACATTATGAATCTGCCAAAAACCCACACTTACAAACACATTATGAATCTGCAGAAACCCACACTTACAAACACATTATGAATCTGCAGAAACCCACACTTACAAACACATTATGAATCTGCAGAAACCCACACTTACAACACCACATTATGAATCTGCAGAAACCCACACTTACAAACACATTATTAATCTGCAGAAACCCACACTTTACAAAACACATTATTATGAATCTGCAGAAACCCACACTTACAAACACATTATGAATCTGCAGAAACCACACTTTACACACACATTATGAATCTGCAGAAACCCACACTTACAAACACATTATGAATCTGCAGAAACCCACACTTCAAAACACATTATGAATGTGCAGAAACCCACACATATAAATACAATTATGAATGTGCAGAAACCCACAACTTACAAACACATTATGAATCTGCAGAAACCACACTTACAAACACATTATGAATCTGCAGAAACCCACACTTACAAACACATTATGAATCTGCAGAAACCCACACTTCCAAACACATTTATGAATCTGCAGAAACCCACACATACAAATACATTATGAATCTGCAGAAACCCACACTTACAAACACATTATGAATGTGCAGAAACCCACACTTACAAACACATTATGAATCTGTAGAAACCCACACTTTACAAACACATTATGAATCTGCAGAAACCCACACTTACAAACACATTTATGAATCTGCAGAAACCCACACTTACAAACACATTATGAATCTGCAGAAACCCACACTTACAAACACATTATGAATGTGCAGAAACCCACACTTACAAAACACATTATGAATCTGTAGAAACCCACACTTACAAACACATTATGAATCTGCAGAAAACCCACACTTACAAACACATTGAATCGTGCAGGAAAACCCACACTTACAAACACATTATGAATCTGCAGAAACCCACACTTACAAACACTCCAGGTCTCCATAGTTCACTGGCCACCTCTTCCAGCTTCCCACTAACTCTAAAACTGCGGCCACTGCACCAACTTCATCTGGTAAAACACACACACACTGTACTGTCTAGTGGGAAGTTTGAAAAAACACACACAGTAACACACGTGTTCATGCTCACACAGTCACCATACATGGCCCAAGACTGGTTGGAAGCCCAGTAACACGTACAGTAAGCTCATTCTGGCAGACACAGCCAAAGCAGGCCAGTGTAGAATCTGTGTGTGCACGTCTCTGTGCGTGGATGTGTGTGTGGACATATGGTGGAGAGGGTAGGCTGAGTGCAGGCCAGTGTAGAATCTGTGTGTGGATGTGTGTGTGGACATAGGGTGGAGAGGGTAGGCTGAGTGCAGGCCAGTGTGGATGTGTGTGTGGACATAGGGTGGAGGGGGTAGGCTGAGTGCAGGCCAGTGTGGATGTGTGTGTGGACATAGGGTGGAGAGGGTAGGCTGAGTGCCTCTCCTCTTGCCAACAACCCCTGGGAAGTTTCCAGTACATTCCGGTGAATGACTGTCAAAGTTACAGTATGATTATTTAACAAAGGAGAAAAGATAGATATGGTAGTGCTCTCTTAGATTTCGGTTTGGTCGTTTTAAAAATACACATCACAAAAATACTATAGCACTCCAGACAGCAGTCTTACACACGAGTTACAGGCATCTCTCCATCTCTCCATCTCTCCCTGTCTCCCTGTGGAGATTCTACTGGTTTCCTACAATAGACATGATAAAATAGATCAGTACTACACAGTTCAAATCAAATCCTCTAGGGCTGTATACTATTGACAACAAACACCAGGGGATTGAAAGGAGACACTGCAGAGGTGAAACCAATATGGCGGATGTCATTTTCCTCTTCACTAGGTCACAAGCCTGTCGCTGTCAGACAGAGGAGAGGAGAGGAGAGGAGAGGAGAGGAGAGGAGAGGAGAGGAGAGGAGAGGAGGAGGAGAGGAGAGGAGAGGAGAGGAGAGGAGAGGAGAGGAGAGGAGAGGAGAGGAGAGGAGAGGAGAGGAGAGGAGGAGGAGAGGAGGAGAGGGAGAGGAGAGGAGAGGAGAGAGAAGGTGAGACTCTCTGTGACTATTGAGATGAACCTGGGGGGTACTTCAGTGTGATCTCAAGGCCTCCTCTGTAGGTGCTGTTCTCCCGCCTCTCTGCTGCTTACCTTTTAATCAGCAGCTGATTCACAACAGGAAACTGGCTGAGTGGACTCTTTAGCCAATCAATGGCTTTAATTATTCAATTAAGATCTAAGGAGACAGGAAGCAGAAGACTGCAACTCTGGAGGAGGATGAGGGGAGGGGAAGAGGAGAAGGAGGGGAGGGAAAGGAGGAAGGAAAGGAGAAGGGGGAGGAGGAGGGGGGAGGGGTAATGGGTGTTTGGTGTGTGTGTAGAGAGGGCAATAACCCCCCCCCCCCTCCTATTGACCTGATCAGCACTACAGTAAGTGTAGTAATCTACAGAGATGTCCTGCAGCGCACTCTCAGACATTCTCACTGTATTTCTGCTGTTTATTCCATAAAAGCCGTCACAAGGACATGTATTTGCCACAACACCCCCGTAATTCTGAGGGTTTCTGCTGACAAAGGCTTTATGGACGAAACGCGTCCTTGTCGGCTGCTGTATTGATAAAACAAAAGAAGGAGCCATATCTATAAGTGCTATAGCCATCTTGATTTGTTAACATTGGATTATTCGTGGGTTACAGCACGCACCAAATGATGCATATCTTTCTGTTCAGGCCCATCTGCTTATCTCCACTGAGCAGGCCAGTCCTTTCAGTTGTGTGGTATGTAAGATCAGTGATGGTTTCTGGGTTGTGTTATGGTTGTTCCACACAGGGGAATTGGAAAGCAGGGATTTCAATGTCAAGGTAAGGATTATTGGATCATAAATTATCATTAATCAGCCGATCGTTACCATTTTTTACATTTTGTCCGAAGACGTTATTAACAG
>NW_019944987.1:47032-55820 GCF_002910315.2 Salvelinus sp. IW2-2015
ATTCTATTGTCAATTTCTGCCTGCAGGGCCTTTGTCGAGACTTCACAAGGTCTCCTCTCCATTCCCCTGGTACAGGAATAGATCGCTACATATATATCATATGACAGCCATGTATATGTGGTGATGTATGCTGAATAAATAGATATGTATCTTTAATATGATTCAGAGGGGGTTGAATGCGGAAGCACATTTCAGTTGAATGCATTCAGTTGTCAAACTGACTAGGTAGTCAGTTTCCCTTTCCTACTTCCTAATATAATAGGATGTCCAGATAGATGCTTTTGGCTTGTCTTTGTCCTGTCATCCTATGACCATCAGGTGTGCTGTTTGGCCTGTCTTCGTAGCTTGCCTCTCTGGCACTCTCTGGTGGACAGTACAAAGAACTGTCATAGTACTGAACCACCTAGAGTGGTTTACACTCCTCGTCTCCTCTCCTTCATCTGTGCTGATATGAACACTGCAGAGGTGAAACCAATATATGGATTATTTCCCTCCTCACTAGTCACAGCCTTGCTGTCGACAGGAGAGGAGGAGGAGAGGAGAGGAGAGGAGAGGGAGAGGAGAGGAGAGGAGAGGAGAGGAGAGAGAGAGGAGAGGAGAGGAGAGGAGAGGAGAGGAGAGAGAGAGAGAGAGGAGAGGAGAGAGAGAGAGGATGAGGATGAGAACTCTCTGTGACTATTGAGATGACCTGGGGGTACTTCATGTGATCCTCAAGGCCTCTCTCTGTAGGGTGCTGTTCTCCGCCTCTCTGCTGCTTACCTTTTAACAGCAGCTGATTCACACAGAAACTGGCTGAGTGGACTCTTAGCCAATCAATGGCTTTAATTATTCAATTAAGATCTAAGGAGACAGGAAGCAGAAGACTGCAACTCTGGAGGAGGAGAGAGGGAGGAGGAGAGAGGGAGGAGAGGGAGGAAGAGGAGGGAGAGAGGGGGGGAGGAGGGAGAAGGGGGGAGGAGGAGGAGGAGAGAGGGGGGAGGGAGGGAAGGGGAGGAGAGGGGAGGGGGAGAGGAGGTAATGTGTGTGTGTAGAGAAGCAAAACCCCCCCCCCCCTAGTGACTGATCAGCACTACAGTAATATTGTATCTACAAGTTCCTGCACGCACTCTCAGACATTCTCACTGTATTTCTGCTGTTTTATTCCATAAAAGCCGTCACAAGGCATAGTATTGCCACAACACCCCCGTAATTCTGAGGTTTCTGCTGACAAAGGCTTTATGCAAAGCGCGTTGCCGGCTGCTGTATTTATAAAACAAAAGAGAGACCATATCTATAAGTGCTATAGCCATCTTTATTTGTTAACATTGGATATTCGTGGGTTACAGCACTGCACCAAATGATGCATATCTTTCTGTTCAGGCCCATCGCTTATCTCCACTGAGCAGGCCAGTCCTTTCAGTTGTGTGGTAGTAAGATCAGTGATGGTTTCTGTGTTGTGTTATGGTTGTTCCACACAGGGAATTGGAAGCAGGGATTTCAATCAATGGTAAGGTAAGATTATTGGATCATAAATTATCATTAATCACGATCGTTACCATTTTTTACATTTTACTATGTTTGTCCGAAGACTTAACAGCAATTCTAGTCCTTAACCTCTAAGAGCAATCAAGGCAATGTACCATTGATGAAGGAATATTTATCTTGGTGTTGTTGATGATTGTTGTGTTTTTGACATTGAACCCCTAGTGAACAATCTTGATCACAATGACATTCAGCAGTTTGATTTGACAAGACTAGAACACATACATTTTCCACATTATTCTTGGAATCAGATGAGGTTTTATAAAACAGGGACAAAGGTTAGGATGTAGTAATGTTGTTGTCTTTCTGCTCTGTGTTTGTGTGGCAGTGTGCAGTTTCTCTGTCCACAAGCGATGTCACGAGTAGTAACGTTCACCTGTCCAGGAGCCCCCACTGCTCCTTCAGAAGTGAGTCTATCTTCACCTTCTCCCAGCTTACCACCCCTCCCTCCTCCTCCCTCCTCCCTCCTCCCTCCTCCCCTCCTCCCTCCTCCTCCCTCCCTCTCCCTCCCTCTCCTCCCTCCCTACCGCATCCATCCATCATTCATCAACCCCACACACACACACACACACCACACACACACACACACACACACAACACACCACACAACACAGCACACACCACAACCACACACACACACACACACACACACTTCCCTCTTCGTTCATTCCTCCACTCCCTTAACTGTCATTCTCCTTATATAGATCTTTACATCTCTCCATCCATTCATTCCTCCACTCCACACTTCCCTTTCTAGCCTCCCCTCACTCCTCCTTTCTCTGCCAAGCCATCCAGAGAGAGAAGGAGAAAAGAGAAAGAGAAAAAAGAGAAAGAGAGCAAAGAGGAAGGAGAGATCCAGGTTGAGAGGGGAGAGAGAGAAGAGAAGACTGAGAGACATGAGGCAAAGTAGAGATGGTAACAGATTGCTCCCTCTCTCTCGCTCTCTTTGGGATTTCAAAGAGATTTGTCCTTTGTTTTTAGACGTCAAATTAACTGATCAGAATTTAGGTCAAAGAGAGATAGAAGAAGAGAAAATGCGAGAAAAGGAGAGAGAGAGAGAGAGAAAGGATAAGAGCAGAGAGAGAGAGAGAGAGAGAGAGAGTAGAGAGAGAGAGAGAGAGAGAGAGAGAGAGAGAGAGAGAGAGAGAGAAGAAGAGAGATGAGAAGCAGGAGAGAGAGAGAAAAACGAGACAAAAGAGGAGAGACAAGAAGAGGAAAAGAGAGAGAAAAAGAGAGGAGAGGAGTGTGTGCAAAATATGAGTGTGTGTGTATGCGAGGGAGAACGAATTGACAGACGGAATGGAGAGAAGAGTTGGCTCAGAATCTATGGAGAGAGAGCGAGAGTTGGCAGCGAATGAAAGAGTGGGCGTTTCTCAACGTAAAGCTCAAAGGGTGTGAGATGCGGTTTGGAGTAATAGGATGTAGAGAGCAAAGAAAACAAGTTAAGAGAAGGATGTTCAAATAAAGCTCAAGAGGTGAGATGGGGTTGGGGATCTAGAGATAATGAGAGAGGGAGACAGACATTGTAGAGAAGGTGTGTGTTCAAAGTTAAAGCTCAAAGGGTGTGAAGATGGGTTTGGAGATAGAGAGGATGAGCGAGAGGAAGACAGACATTAGGAGAAGGTTTCTCACGTAAAGCTCAAATAGGTGAGATGGGTTGGCAGTAGACGAGGATGAGAGAGGATAAGACAGACAGTTAGAGAGAAGTAGTGATTTCTCAACTAAAGCTCAATAAGGGTGTAGATGGGTTTGGGAGTTAGAGAGGATGAGGAGAGGAAGACAGACAGTTAGAGAGGAAGGGGATTTCTCAACGTAAAGCTCCAAAGAGGTTTTGATATGGAGATTGGGGAATAAGAGATGAGAGAGAGACGACATTAGAGAGGTAAGGGATGTTCTCAAAACGCTAAGCTCAAAGGGACTGTGAGAATTGGGCTTTGGAGTAGAGAGATAGGGAGAGGAAGACATGACAGAGAGAGGGAAGGGATGTTCTCACGTAACTTCAAAGGTGAATGGGTTTGGGAAATAGAGAGATTGAGTGAGAGGAAGACAGACAGTTGAGACGGAAGGATGTTCCCAGGAACACAATCCATTAAAATATCGAACTCTTCTCCTAATATTAATTAAATGGTGCCATGAATATACCACTCTCAATCTCTCCCTTCGTTTCCCCATTTATTCAAAGCACATAAACATGAGAAATGTTCTCTCTTCCAATATGACCTTCTACTTCATGGCTGTCTTCTGTCGTCTGTCTGTCTGTCTGTCTGTCTTGTCTGTCGTCTGTCTGTCGTTGTCTGTCTGCTCTGTTGTCTGTCCTCAATGACACTACTCTCATGTCTTGTCTGCTGCTGTCTGTCTATTCAATATGCACTACTCTCATGTTGTCTGTCGTTCTCAATTACTACTACTCTCATGTCGTCTGTCTGTCTATCTCAATATTTTACTATCTCATGTTCTTCTGTCTGTCTTCTGTCTGTCTGTCTGTCTTCTGTCTGTCTTCTGTCTGTCTCTGTCTGTCTGTCTGTCTGTCTGTCTTGTCTCAATGACTTACTACTCTCAATGTCCGTCGTCTGTTCAATACGTACTACTCTCATTCTGTCTGTCGTCTGTCTGTCTTTCTCAATGACTTATACTTTCTATGTCCTGTCTGTCTTCCCTGTCTCTTTCTCTCTCTCAGTACTTGAAAGATAAACACATGATTTCGACCTTCAGACCTAGACTTCTCCAATTCTGTGATCCACTGTGTTCTCTGCCTACCCCGCTATCCAAGGCATGAAATGCTCCTTGAAGTAACCAGACGTTCTGTTTTCAATGTTTTACAGCCAAAATGCTTATTTGCAGTTCTCTTCTCACAATGCAAACACAAAAGACCATATAAAAGATAGAATACAACAGTAATAGCTCAGTAGATAGAATAAACATTTCTAGATAAGTATTAATAAAGGAGGCACAATTATATCACAATATGTACATGTGTATTGGGCAGGGGATTGGGTGGGAAGTGTAAATTGTGAGTATTTGGCAATATAATAAGCAGCAGCACTTGATAGGTTAGCATGAAGCACGTATAGTGATGTAGCATGAATGACAGTATATGTGTGAGCTTAGATTACAGTATAGTTAGCGATGAATCACAGTATAGTGGTGAATGTTACAGTATAATTGGTGTGCATGATATGTACAGTTATAGCGTGTAGCCATGAATATACTAGATATGTGTGTAGCATGAATGCTACATATATGTGTGCTGACCATGATACGTACAGTATATGGTTAGCATGAAGGACAAGTATAGGTGAGCTTGAATCACTTTGGTGTAGCAATGAATAAAGATTATGGCCAGGTACATGAATTACATGTTATTGTGTCAGCAGTGAAGTTTACAGTCTATGTGTTTACTATGACTGTGTAAGTAATGGGTTAGCATGAAATGACAGATATGTGTGACATGAATGTACAGATATATGTGGGGAAATGTACTATATGTGTGTAATGAATGCACGATTATGTGTGTGTAGCATACTGTACAGTATAATGTGTGTTAGCATGAATGCACAGTAATATGTGTGTGTGCATGAATGTACAGTATATGCGTGTAGCATGAAGTATAGTATATGTGTGGCAATGACTATATGTGTGTAGCATAAAAAAATATACTAGATATGTGTGTAGCGATAGTACAGCGTGTGTGTGTTAGCATGAATCGTTATACGAGTGTGTGCGGATGTTTCTTACCACGTATTATTATCTCTATTGTGTGGGTGTCTGGTTGGGTCGTATACTTGTGTGCGTGTACTACAGGTTCGTAGAGATTCCACAAGCTTTGTGGAGAGCCTGTGCCCAGCATTTGTGGTCAAAGCAACAGAGAGAGAGGCAGATCCACCTACGTCCGTGGAAAAACGATACATCTTCATCACAGGTCCAAGAACTAAGTGGCTAGAATAAGTTTCCCTTACCCACTGATTAGAGACAGGTTTACATTCTCTCACGTGGTGTTAAATATAGTAAAAATACTTTAACATACTACTAAGTTGTTTTTTAGGCTATACTCTCGCGCTCGTAACAGCAATTCTAGTCCTTAACCTCTAAGAGCAAGTCAAGGCAATAGTACCATTGATGAAGGAATATTTATCTTGGTGTTGATTGATGCATTGTGTTTTTGACATTGAACCCCTAGTGAACAATCTTGATCACAATGACATTCAGCAGTTTGATTTGACAAGACTAGAACACATACATTTTCCACATTATTCTTGGAATCARATGAGGTTTTTATAAACAGGGACAAATGGATKWGGATGTAGTAATGTGTTGRTTGTCTTTCTGCTCTGTGTTTTGTGGCAGTGTGCAGTTTCTCTGTCCACAAGCGATGTCACGAGTATGTAACGTTCACCTGTCCAGGAGCCCCCACTGCTCCTTCAGAAGTGAGTCTATCTTCCACCTTCTCCCAGCTTTTACACCCTCCCTCCCTCCCTCCCTCCCTCCTCCCGTATCCATCCATCATTCCACACAGCCACACACACACACCTGTCCCTCTGTCTGTCATTCCTCCACTCCGCCTTAACTGTCATTCATCCTTATATAGATCTTTACATCTCTCCATCCGTTCATCCCTCCACTCCACACTTCCCTTTTCAGGCCTCCCTCACTCCTCCCTTTCTCTCGCCAAGCCATCCAGAGAGAGGAAGAGGAAGAGAAAGAGAAAGAGAAAGAGAAAGAGAGAAAACAAAGAGGAGGGAGGAGTGAGGGATCCAGGTTGAGAGGGGGAGGAAGAGAGAGAGGAAGACTGAGAGACATGAGCAGAGGTAGAGAGGGTGAACAGATTGCTACCTCTCTGTCTCTCTTTGGGATTTCAAAGAGGTTTGTCTTTTTTCAGACTTTTATCTGCCAGCTAAATAAACTGGATCAGAAATTAGGTCAAAGAGAGAGAGAGAAAGAGAGAAAGAGAGAGAGGGAGTGTGTGCACAATTGAGTGTATGTGTGTGTTGTGTGTGTGTGTTGTGTGTGTGGTGTGTGTGTGTGTGTGTTGTGTGTGTGTGTGTGTGTGTGTGTGTGTGTGTGTGTGTGTGTGTGTGTGGTGTGTGTGTGTGTGTGTGTGTGTGTGTGTGTGTGTGTGTGTTGTGGTGTGTGTGTGTGTGTGTGTTGTGGTGTGTGTGTGTGTGTGTGTGTGTGTGTGTGTGGTGTGTGGTGTGTGTGTGTGTGTGTGTTGTGTGTGTGTGTTAAATGCGAGGGAGAACGATTGACGGGCGGAATTGGGAGGAAGAGCTTGGCTCAGAAACTGCTGATGGAGAGAGAGCGAGAGTTGGCAGAGAATGAAAGAGGTGGGGGTGTTTCTAAAGTAAAGCTCAAAAGGTGTGAGATGGGGTTTGGGGAGTTAGAGAGGATGAGGAGAGGAAGGGACAGACAGTTAGAGAGGAAGGGGTGTTCTCAACTAAAGCTCAAACCGGGTGTGAGATGGGTTGGGAGTGAGAGGATGAGGAGAGGAGACGACAGTGGAGGAAGGCGGCATGTTCCACGAAAGCTACATAAGGGTGTGAGATGAGGGGTTTGGGAGTAGAGAGGATGAGGAGAGGAAGACAGACAGTTAAGAGGAGGGGATGTTCTCAAAGTAAAGCTCAAGGGTGTGAGATGGGGTTTGGGGAGAGAGAGGATGAGGGAGGAAGACAGACAGTTAGAGAGGAAGGGGATGTTCTCAAACGAAGCTCAAGGGTGTGGGATGGGTTTGGAGTAAGAGGATGAGAGGAGAACAGACATGTTAGCGGAAGGGGATGTTCTCCCCAACGGTAAAATCACAATGGAAAGAATGTGACGATGCGGGTTTGGGGAGTAGAGAGGATGAGGAGAGGAACGCACAGACAGTTAGGAGGGAAAGGGGATGTTCTCCAACGTAAGCTCAAGGGTGTGAGATGGGGTTTGGGAGTACGCAGAGGATGAGGAGAAGGAAGAAGACAGTTTAGAAGGAAGGGGAGGGATGGGGTGAAAGATATGGGGGCGGTGGGATGAGAAGACTGATACGCTGAAGCGATAGCGTGATATTCAGGTCATCCCTCAGGACACATTCCTCCTCATTAAAACGATATATCTGAACCTTCTCTCCCGTCCGGTCTCCTTTCCCAAGCAGAGAGAATTCGTAATTGGGGTTGCCATGATATACACTCTTCACACAATACTCTCCCTCGTTTTCTTTCTTCCTCGTTTCGCCCTCGTCTTATCACCAAAATGTCTGTCTGTCTATCTCTCTCAATGACCTTACTACTCTCTCTACTCCTTCATCAATGTCTGTCGTCTGTCTAATGAAAGCTCATGAAAGACTTTTACTATTCCATGTCTGTGCTGGTCTGTCTCAATGATTTACCTACTACTCATGTTCATTCTGTCCTGTCTGTCTCCACTGTTCTTAACTACTCTTCATTGTCTAATTGTCTATCTGTCTTGTCTGTCTCCATGATTACTACTCTCATGTCTTTGTTCCTATCTGTCTGTGTCTGTCTAATGCTTTATCTAATGTCAGTCTATCCTGATCCTGGTCCTCTGTTCTGTCTGTCTCATGACTTACTCTACTGTCAATGTCTAATTCTGTTGTTCTGTCTGTCTGTCTCAATAATTACTTATCATCCATGTCTGGTCTTCTTCTGGTCTGTCTCAACCAATGAACTTATATGTCATGTCTATCTGCTCCTGTCTCATTATGAACCTTACTACTCTATGACTGTGTGTGTTGTTTCTCAAGACTTTACGTACTCTCATCGTTTGTCGTGGTCTGTCCTAATGACGTTACTACTTTTACTCTCATGTTCTATCTGGTCCTCTCTGTCTCAATGATCTACCGTTCTCTCCATGTCTATGCTGTCTATCTGTTCTGTCTGTCTCAATGCTGTACTACTACTTCCTGTTATTCTTGTCTACTGCTGTTTTTGCGTTCATGACTTACTACTGTGTCAATGTTACTGTGTGTTCTGTCTGTCTGTCTGTACTCAATGACTTTACTACCTCTCCATTGTCGCCGTCTGTCTGTCCTTTGTTGCTGTCGTCTGTCTGTCGTTCTCTGTTTCTGTCTGTTCTGTCCTGTCTGTCTCAATTACTTACTAACTGGTCATGTTCTATTTCTGTCTGTGTCTGTTCCTCAATGCTACTAACAGTTCCTCATGTCTGGTCTCTCTGTCTCAATGATTACTACTCTCATGTTCTGTTCCTGTCCTGTCTCTCTCTCTTCTCACAATGACTTACTATCTCCTGTCTGTCTGTCTGTCCTCAATGACTTACTACT
>NW_019944988.1:0-7685 GCF_002910315.2 Salvelinus sp. IW2-2015
GAGGGAATAGATATAGGACCAGGGACCTAGACTCTGAAGGCTCAGGACAATAGATATAGAACAGGACTCTCTGACAGGCCCTGCTCAGGAGAATAGATAATAGGAAGCAGGACTAGACTCTGAAGGCCTCAGGAGGAATAGATAATAGGAACACGGACTAGACTCGACAGGCTCAGGAGGAATAGATAATAGGAACCAGGACTAGACTCTGACAGGCCTCAGGGGAGATGATTAGGAACAGGACTACTCTGACAGGCTCGGAAGTGAATAGAAATAGACAGGACTAGACTCTGACAGGCCTCAGAGGATAGATATCGAACAGGACTAGTCTTGAGGCTCAGGAGGAATAGATTAGGAACAGGATCTCTGACAGGCTCAGGAGGAATAGATAATAGGACAGGATAGACTCTGACAGGCTCAGAGGAATAGATAATAGGAACAGGACTAGACTCTGAATGCTCAGGAGGAATAGATAATAGGAACCAGGACTAGACTCTGACAGGCCTCAGGAGGAATAGATAATGGGAACAGGACTAACTCTGACAGGCCTCAGGGAAGGATAATAGTTAACAGGAAACTCTGACAGGCCTCAGGAGGAATAGATAATAGGAACAGGACTAGACTCTGACAGGCCTCAGAGAATAGATTTAGGAACAGGACTAACTCTGACAGGCCTCAAGAGAATAGATAATAGGAACCAGACTAGATCTGACAGGCTCAGGAGGAATAGTAATAGGAACCAGGACTAGACTCTGACAGGCCTCAGGAGGAAGTAAATAGGACCAGGACTAGACTCTACAGGCCTCAGGGGGAATAGATAATAGGAACCAGGACTAGACTCTGACAGCCTCAGAGAGAATAATAATAGGAACAGGACAGACTCTGACAGGCCTCAGGAGGAAGAATAATAGGAACAGGACTAAGACTCTGACAGCCTCAGGAATATGATAATAGGAACAGGACAGATCTGACAGGCCTCAGAGGAATAGATAATAGAACAGGACTCTGACGGCCTCAGGAATAGATATAGGAACAGGACTCTGACAGGCCTCAGGAGGAATAGATAATAGGAACAGGAGACTGTGACAGCCTCAGGAGGAAGATAATAGGAACGACTGGACTCTGACAGCTCAGGAGGAATAGATAATAGAACAGGACTCTTGACAGGCCCAGGAGGATAGAATAGAACCAGGACTAGACTCTGACAGGCCTCAGGGAGGAATAATATAGGAAACCGGACTGACTCTGACAGGCCTCGAGGAATAGAATATAGGAACAGGACTAGACTCTGACAGGCCTCAGGAGGAATAGATAGGAACAGGACTAGACTCTGACAGGCCTCAGGAGGAATAGAATAAGGAACAGGACTAGACTCTGACAGGCCTCAGGCAGGATATAATAGTAACAGACTGACTCTGACAGGCCTCAGAGGCATAGATAATAGGCAGACTAGACTCTGACAGCTCAGGGAATAAATAGAACAGACTAGACTCTGACAGGCCTCAGAGGAATAGATATAGGAACCAGGACTAGACTCTGACAGGCTCAGAGGATAGTAATAGGAACAGGACTAGACTCTGACAGGCCTCAGAGGAATAGATAATAGGACAGGACTAGACTTTGAGCCTCAGGAGGAATAGATAATAGGAACAGGGACTGACTCTGACAGGGCCTCAGGAGGAATAGATAATAGAACCGGACTAGCTCTGACAGGCCTCAGGAGGAATAGATAATAGGAACAGGACTCTGAAGCCTCAGGAGAATAGATAATAGGAAACAGGACTAGACTCTGACAGGCCTCAGGAGGAATAGATAATAGGACACAGGACTAGACGAAAGGCCAGGAGGAATAGATAAATGGACAGGATGACTTGACAGGCCTCAGGAAGGAATAGATAATAGGAAAAGGAGCTCGAGCCTCAGAGAAAATGGAGACTATCTGAGTGCCTCAGGAGGAATAATATAGATAACGGACTAGACTCTGACAGGCCTCGGAGGATAGATAATAGGCAGGACTAACTCGACGGCCTCGGAGGATAGATAATAGAACAGGGACTCTGACGCCTCAGGAGGAATAATAATAGGAACCAGGACTAGACTCTGACAGGCCTCAGGAGGAATAGATAATAGGAACAGGACTAGACTTGACGGGCCTCAGGAGGAGAGATATACTAGGAACCAGGGACTAGACTCTGACAGGCCTCAGGAGAATAGACTAATAGGAACAGACTAGACTCTGACAGGCCTCAGGAGGATAATAATAGGACAGGACTAGACTCTGACAGGCTCAGGAGGAATAGATAATAGGAACAGGACTAGACTTGACAGGCTCAGGAGAATAGATAATAAGGAACAGGACTCTGACAGGCCTGCAGTCGAATAGAATAATAGAACAGACTAGACTCTGACAGACCTACAGGAGGAATAGATATGGAACAGGACTAGACTCTGACAGGCCTCAGGAGGAATAGATATAGGACAGGACTAGACTCTGTACAGGCCTCAGGGGAATAGATAATAGGAACAGGACTAGACTCTGCAGCTCAGGAGGAATAGATTTAGACAAGGACTAGACTCTGACAGGCCTCAGGAGGAATAGATAATAGTAACAGGACTAGACTCTGACAGCTCGAGGAGATAGATAATAGGAACAGGACTGACTCTGACAGGCCTCAAGGAGAATAGACTATTAGGAAAAGGGACTAGGACTCTTGACAGGGCTCAGGAGGAATAGATAAATGGAACCAGGACTAGACTCTGACAGGCCTCAGGAGAATAGAATAGGACAGACTAGACTCTGACAGCCTCAGGGAATGATAATAGGAACCAGGATAGAATCTGAAGCCTCAGGGATAGATAATAGACAGGATGTAGACTCTGACAGGCCTCAGGAGGAATAGATAATAGGAAAGACTGACTTGAAAGGCCTCAGAGGAATGATATAAGGAACAGGATAGACTCTGACAGGCCTCAGGAGGAATGATATAGGCACAGGACTCTGACAGCCTCAGGAGGAATAGATAATAGGAAACAGGACTCTGACAGCCTCAGGAGGATGATGATTAGGAACAGGACTCTGACAGCCCAGAGGAGGTAATAGGAACAGGACTCTTGACAGGCCTCAGGAGGAATAGATAATAGAACAGGACTATCACTTGACAGGCTCAGAGGAATAGATATAGGAACAGGACTAGACTCTGACAGGCAGGAGGAATAGATAATAGAACAGGATGACTCTACAGGCCTCAGGAGGAATAGATAATAGGAACAGACTAGACTCTGACAGGCCTCGTAGGAATATATAATAGGAACAGACTAGACTCTGACAACCTCGGAGGCATAGATATAAACAAGACTCTTGACAGGCATCAGTAGGAATAGATAAAACGACTAGCTCTGACAGGCCTCAGGAGGAATAGATAATAGGAACCGACTAGACTCTGACAGGCCTCAGGAGGAATAGATAATAGGCGATAGACTCTGACAGCCTCAGGAGGAATAGATTAGAACAGGACTAGCTCTGACAGGCCCAGGAGGAATAGTTATAACAGACTGACTCTGACAGGCCTCAGGAGGAATAGATAATAGGAACAGGACTAGACTCTACAGGCCTCAGGAGGATATATAGACAGAACTCTTGACAGGCTCAGGAGGATAGTAATAGAACAGGACTAGACTCTGAAGGCCTCAGAGGAATAGATATAGGACAGGACTAGACTCTGACAGGCTCGGAGGATAGATATGAAACGCGACTCTGACAGGCCTCAGGAGGAATAGATAATAGAACAGGACTAGACTCTGACAGCCTCAGGAGGAAATAGATTAGGACCAGGATAGACTCTGAACGCCTCGAGGAATAGATAATAGGAACAGGAGCTTACGCGAGAAGATAATAACAGGACTGACTCTGACAGGCCTCAGGAGGAATAGATAATAGCAACTAGGACTCTGACAGGCCTCAGGGAATAGATAATAGAACAGGACAGACTCTGACAACTCGGGAATAGATAATGGAACAGGACTAGACTCTGACAGGCCTCAGGAGGTATGTATATAGGACAGACTTGACTCTGACAGGCTCAGGAGGAATAGATAATCAGGAACAAACTAGGACTCTGACAGGCCTAGGAGGAATAGATTAATAGGAACAGACTAGACTCTGACAGCCTCAGGAGGATAGATAATAGGAACTAGGACTAGACTCTGACAGGGCTCAGACGAAAGAATGAAACAGGATAGCTTGACAGCTCAGGAGAATAGATTTAGGAACAGACTAGACTCTGAAGGCCTCAGGGAGAACTAATATGAACAGGACTAGACTCTGACAGGCCTCAGAGGAATAATAATAGTACAGGACTACTCTGACAAGGCCTCAGGAGGAATAGATAATAGAACCAGGACTAGCTCTGACAGGCCAGGAGGAATAGATAATAGGAACCAGGACTAGCTCTGAGGCTCAGGAGGAATAGATAATAGGAACCGACTAGACTCTGACACTCAGGAGGAATAGTAATAGAACCAGACTAGACTCTGACAGGCTCAGGAGGATAGTAATTAGGAACAGGACTCTGACAGGCCTCAGGCAGGAATAGATAATAGAACAGGACTCTGACAGGCCTCAGGAGGAATAAGTTAATAGGAACCAGACTCTGACAGGCCCAGAATAGTATACTAGGAACAGGACTGAGCCCAATAAATAGGACAGGACTACTGACAGGCCTCAGAGTATAGATATAGGAACCAGGACTAGACTCTGAACAGCTCAGAGAATAGATAATAGGAACAGGACTAGACTCTGACGGCCTCAGGAGGAATAGATAATAGGACAGGATAGACTCTGACAGGCCTCAGAGGAATAGATAATAGAAACGGACTGACTCTGACAGGCCTCGTAGGAATTGTAATGAACAGGACTCTCTACAGGCCTCAGAGGAATAGATATAGGAACAGGACTAGACTCTGACAGGCCTCAGAGGAATAGATAATAGGAACAGACTGACTCTGACCAGGCCTCAGGAGAATAATAGGACAGCTAGACTTGAAGCCTCAGGAGGAATAGTAATGGAACGACGAGACCTGACGCCCAGAGATAGACAGGCTCTTACAGGCTGCAGGGAATAGATAATAGGACTAGACTCTGACAGGCCTCAGGGGAATAGATAATAGGAACAGACTTGACACCCGAGGAATAGGTATGAACAGGACAGACTCTGACAGCCGAGGAATAGATAATAGGAACAGAGGACTAACTCTGACAGGCCTCAGGAGGAATAGATAATAGGAACCAGGACTGACTCTGACGGCTCAGGGGAATAGATAATAGGAACCAGGACTAGACTCTGACAGGCCTCAGGAGGAATAGATTAATAGGACAGGCAGACTCTGACAGGCCTCAGATAGAATAGATTAATAGGAACAGGACTAGACTTCTGACAGGCCTCGGGAATAGTAATAACAGGACTGATCGCAGGCGCTCATAGGAATAATATAGACAGGACTAACTCTGACAGGCCTCAGAGGAAAGATAATAGGAACAGGACTAGACTCTACAGGCCTCGGAGGAATAGATAATAGGAACCAGGGACTAGACTTGACAGGCTCAGGGAGAATAGATACTAGAACAGGACTTAGACTCTGACAGGCCTTCGTAGGATATAGCTTAATAGGAACAGGACTAGACTCTGACAGTCCTCGGAGAATTAATAATAGAACAAAGGACTTAGACTCGTGACGCTCCAGAAGGAATCGTAATAGGAACCAGGACTAGACCTTCTGACAGGCCCTCAGGAGGAATAGTAAATAGGGAACAGGACTAGGACTCTGACAGGCTCAAGTAGGAATAATATAGGAAACCAGGACAGTGACTCTGACAGGCTCAGGAGGATAGATAATAGGAACAGGACTAGACTCTGACAGGCCTCAGGAGGAATAGATAATAGGAACAGGACTAGACTCTGACAGGCCTCAGGAGGAATAGATCATAGGAACAGGACTAGACCCTGAAGATGTTTACACAGAAGGATGAAATCTCATACATTAGATGTGATTTCTGGGTGAAATATATTCAGCTTTCCACGTGTCCATTCGTATTACTAGAATTCAACATCTGATTTGACTCCATCTGACTAGTTTGAACGAAGGTGAGGGTCCCAAAAAATGTATAGTGTGATTCCTGACAGGGTTAATAAACAAACATTACAGACACTATAACGTGGAGAGGTTGTGACGTTTAATGTTTAACTGCATCAGTTTCTTTTCTCACATCAGATACATTGTTAATAATATTTACATCGAACATAATTCCATGTAAAAAAWAAATAAATACACGTTTAAATGTCTCACATAAGGTATTTTAGAGTTCCCAAGCAGTGGCAACACAAACACAATGACTACAAGCTCATGTTTCCACATTGATCCAGATCAGAAATCCTCCTTCCACGGATAAAATCTTCAAATAAAAACACTTACGTTTAAAAAAAATGCAACAAAAATGTACAAAATAAGAGGAGAGAGATGATAAGTAAATGCATGGCAATCATCTTCAGTGGAACATTCAAAAGGAGATCACTGAATATCAATAGGAGGGATATAGATGTGGGCAATAACAGTTTTGTTTTTTACAGGTTCTTGTGCTATACTATCGCTAGTAGACACTAAAGAGCAATTGTTGGACAATTGTTGTTTTGCCAATACCGCGAGTCAATCTACACTCTTAGGGGAAAGAAAAGGATTCTTCAGCTGTCTCACCCAAAAGGGTTCTACCTGGAACCAAAAGGGTTCTACAGTACCTGGAACCAATCAGGGTGCTTCTATGAGAACAGCCGAGGAACGCTTTTGGAACCCTTTCTTCTGAGTGTGTAGCTGTTTAGTGTCCACTGCTGCCGCAGTTTGTAGCAAAGGGATTCTTGAAAGTCGGGACCAAAAAATGTATTTTGTTGCATTATTTGAGCTAAAAAATATTTATTTTGGGGCGGGAATTTTTTTGGGGGGTAAAGATTTGTGTGCACACTTTTCCTAAATACTTTAAATAGGATGAATTTCCATGTCAGCTATATGCCTGGAAATGCCCTTGTCCGGAGCAAATTATCCCAATTTCAAACTTCCCTGAAAACGATCTTATCTAGTTTATTACAATAGTCCTCTGTGACTTTAAATAATATGTGTTGTGTCTGATCTCCGTCAGATTGGTGACAATCCTAAATGAATCAGGAATGAGCAGGGTCAGTTGGACCGTAAGGACAGGAAGTGCAACAGGACCACTCATGGTCTGGAGAGTTCTCTACTTTTGATAGATTTAAACAAACAATATTGGAATCTCCGTGGTCACAAGCATAAACTGTCAACTCCATTTGCCTTATAGATTAAGAGAGGATATTAATTTAGGTTCACATACAGATTGTTGCATTTAATGAGGTTTTAGTCATAAAGCAAGTAAGGTAATTAAATAAATAATCACAATTATACTCCACTTGAATGAAGATTAAAAATTATATTTTTGTAGACGATATAAAACATTAACTCAATCAGATTTGTTTACTGGGGATTTTAGAATTAATCATTTACTTTACTAATGTTTGTACTGAAGTTTTATGTTCTGAGTATCTGTTCTGAGTATCTGTTCTGAGTATCTGTTCTGAATATCTGTTCAGAGTATCTGTTCAGAGTATCTGTTCAGAGTATCTGTT
>NW_019944988.1:13114-18866 GCF_002910315.2 Salvelinus sp. IW2-2015
CCAGTACAAATGGGCCCGTATTCTAAATCTAAAACCATCAGAGACGCCTCTTCCAGTCTGTTCATTACAACCATTCATCTCTATTCTTCAGCCACTAAGCCCACTTCTACAATCCTCCTCCCCATATTACAATAGATAATTGGACATGTATATGTTGGCTACAGGGCATTACTTTAAAGAAAAAATAGCCAATGACTGAAAGCCTCTATGGATTAAATGCACACACTGTTAGACTATATAGCTCGCTCTGTGCTAGCTGGTGTCGATACAGGTGAACTACGGACATGTGATAGTGCTATCAAAGCATGTAATAACGCATATAACGCGGAATTATAATTGAATGTGACTTGAGATAGTAATTGCTGTCAAGTACGTAGAACTGTGTCGACTGTGAAAATGCACTTGCTAGACAACACAAATTAACATTATTTTTATGTTTATTTATAGATCAGTGTTTATCTTGTGGCTACTTAGGTTGACTGCAGAAACAGAAAAACATATTTTGTTCTGATATATGACAAAAGGCATTTCATAAGTGGCTTGACAAGTGTACCAACATGCTATTGGGAATATATAAAATAGCGGAATTTAATTGACGATGTCTCAGTAAAAAACTACTACAAAGCATAGTCTCTGAACGATCTCAAACAAAGAGTAATCTTAGGCTGCACTACATGCAGACAAAAGCCAACAAATTCATTAACACCGCGAACACACGGGTTAAACACCTTGCTATTAAGAGGTAATTTGAGCCTCCTTGGTAAATGCAATACTATAACTTCCAGTCCACAACAAACAAAAGGAGTTATTATCAGAACAAACCGAAAACAGATACTCTGAACAGATATTCAGAACAGATTATACAGCTGAACAGATACTCTGAACAGATACTTTCTGAACAGATACTATTCAGAACAGATACTCTGAACAGATACATCTGAACAGAACAATACTGAACAGATACTCTGACAGAATATCAGATAGATACCTGAACAGATATATCAGAACAGATACTCAGAACAGATACTCTGAACAGGATACTCTGAACAGATACTCTGAACAGATAAAGACCAAGATAATCGAGAGACTAGCATACTCTGAGTTCAGAGTATCTGTTCTGAATATCTGTTCAGAGTATCTGTTCTGAATATCTGTTCAGAGTATCTGTTCAGAGTATCTGTTCAGAGTATCTGTTCAGAGTATCTGTTCTGAATATCTGTTCAGAGTATCTGTTACTGACAGCTAACCCCTTATGATCCATGTTTTGTCAATATTCAGAACAAATATGTTTTTCTGTTCTGCAACATAGGCTTAAACTATAAATAAAAATAAAAATAATAATTGTTAAAGTGCAATGCCTTCTATGGTATCTGACAGAGGTAAAACAAATTAATAGGTTTTTCTTTTACATGCTTTGATAGCTCATAATTCAGTCTAACAAAATATATATTTCACATGTGTCAAATGAGATTGTCACTTCTTTCAAGAATCCCTGAGCATATACTGTAAATAATAATAATAGTGGGGGAGGAGGATGTGGAGGAGGATGAGGATGGGGAGGAGGAGGATGGGGAGGACAAGGAGGATGGGGAGGAAGAGGATGTGGAGGACAAGGAGGATGTGGAGGACAAGGAGGATGGGGAGGACAAGGAGGATGTGGAGGACAAGAAGGATGGGGAGGACAAGGAGAATGTGGAGGACAAGGAGGATGTGGAGGACAAGTAGGAGGAGGATGTGGAGGACAAGGAGAATGTGGAGGAGGAGGAGGATGTGGAGGAAGAGGATGTGGAGGACAAGGAGGATGTGGAGGACAAGTAGGATGTTTAGGACAAGTAGGAGGAGGATGTGGAGGAGGAGGAGAAAGTCAGTGATAGTAATCGCGTTACATGGGTAAAATGTGTTCCAGTGTTTCCATACAGCGGGTATAGCAATAAAACACTTCACCAGCAGCTTCAGACCAACCCAATGCCATACTAGCACATATATAGAGACATCGCAAGAAAACAAGGTGACACGGGAGAAAGTCTCACACACAAGGTTTTACTCTATCCCAACATCCAATGTTCAAAAGTTTAATTATTTCACGTTCAAAAACCTCTAAGGTAAACATTTTTTTTTTTTTTATTGACCACAAACACAATTAATTATTTTTTGTTGTTGTTCCATAAAATACAGCTGACATGGCAAAACACCGTGATACATCTGACACGGAAAACACTGAACTTTCAGTTTATGCAAATACAGTTGTGTTTGTGTGACAGTGCTGTTTCAGTGGTAATAGCTTCTAACTGGCTTTTTGATCAATCACATTAGCTTATGGTCTGAAATCAACACTGTCACAGTGTAGCCTGGTTCTATGGTAAATAACTACCTTACATATAGTATATTACTGTTCCTTCTCTAAAAAAATACAATAACATGTGCTATTCTCTGCAAGATGAATGTTAGATAGTTTGATTTGAAACTCTTTATATCAATATATTTCTTAAAACCATGTTCAAAAAGATTTAAATAAGACAAAGAAAGGTGTGGTTTGTCCTAGAAACAGTCTCCTGGCCGCGATCAAAACATCTGAACAAAATCACATTTATAAAATGCATCACAAATACATTTTGTGATGTTGTTTGCTCTTTCACATCTTTTTGTTGAGCCCTGGTTGGTGTTTGATTGTCATATTGGTCTATTGGACCTGCAAGTCTGAGGAACTCCTTCCCTTCCTTCTGATTAATACGCCACAAAGCATTATGGACCTCAGTAGATCTCTGACTGGAGCTATTTCACATACAGATATGGACAGAGTATGGAAAGTCAGCGCTGGACATGTCCGCTGGGAAAGTGTCACCATTACCATCCCACTGGACATGTCCGCTGGGAAAGTGTCACCATTACCATCCCACTGGACATGTCCACTGGGAAAGTGTCACCATTACCATCCCACTGGACATGTCCACTGGGAAAGTGTCACCATTACCATCCCAGTGCACACAATGGATGTTGAAGGTAAACGTTGTCTTGAAAACAAATTAACATATAATTAACTGTATGGTATGATGTCATTAACTATATGGTGATGTCATTAATGGTATGGTATGATGTCATTAATGGTGTGGTATGATGTCATTAACTGTATGGTATGATGCCATTAACTGTATGGTACGATGTCATTAACTTTATGGTATGATGTCATTAACTATATGGTGATGTCATTAACTGTACTGTATGATGTCATTAATGGTATGGTATGATGCCATTAAATGTATGGTATGATGTCATTAACTGTATGGTACAATGTCATTAACTGTATGGTATGATGTCATTAACGGTATCCCCCGCCACACACACACACCACCTCTCTCTCTGTCTCTCTCTCTCTGTCTCTGTCTCTCTTCTTCTCTCTCTGTCTCTCTCTGTCTCTTCTCTCTGTCTCTCTCTCTCTCGTCTTCTCTCTCTCTCTCTCTTCCTCTTCTCTCTCTCCTCTCGTTCTTCTCTCTCTCTCTGTCTCTCTCTCTCTATCGCTCTCCTCCTCTCTCTCTCTATCCGCTCTCTCTCTCTCTCTCTCCCTCTCTCTCTCTCCTCTCTCCTCTGTTTCTATGAGCCTGATGATGGAGTGGGCATCCCCTGCTATGATGGAAGTGTCAGTAGTTTGTGGACCTAAAACCCCTGTGTGTTGTGCACTTGCATGCTCCACCGAGGCTGTCAGTATGACTCCTCCATCTCGTGCTGTTATTGTAGACACCACTGCCATCACATTCCACTCAGCCTCACCTCACCACCCTACTGTAGGTGTGTTCTTCAACTAGCTGTCCTCAATGTCTTGATTGCTTCCATATCCTTGCTATATGTTCATTTTTTACTTTTGCCAAGTGTTCAACAATGTACAATATACACCACTGTGTCACTCGAGATGTTATTTTGATCTATTTCTTACTTTTTCTCTTCCCACAGTAGTAGGGACCTCATTTCTCTTCCCCAGTAGTAGGGACCGTCTCATTTCTCTTCCCACAGTAGTAGGGACCTCATTTCTCTTCCACAGTAGTAGGGACCTTTCATTTCTATTTCCACAGTAGTAGGGACCTCATTTCTCTTCCCACAGTGTAGGGACCTCATTCTCTTCCACAGTAGTAGGACCTCATTTCTCTTCCCACAGGTAGTAGGGACCTCATTTCTCTTCCCACAGTGATAGGGACCTATTTTCTCTTGATTAGTATAACACTTTTGTATTTATGAATTTTTTTGTTTTATGTTTGTTAATAATCATTTTGCTTGCTTCCTTATAAATATTTTACATGTATGTGTGATTGCGTGTGTGATGGTGAAAATACATGACTTTTTTATTTCTGTCATCATTGTTTTTTAATAATAATATTTGACATGGACTATATCAACAGGATAATTGGCAGTTTGACCTGGATCACTCCTCACAAAAACATCTACAATTTGGACTGAATTTGGTTATTTTGGATTAGTAACAGTGAATGTGTCACCACCCATAATATATAACTTCAAGCTAAGGGCTCTAAATCCAATCAAAGTACTGTTTTTAAGATTTAGAAAATCTTATATTCTTTTAAATCTTGTATTTTATTTTCGAACTGATTTATTTTCTCCATCAAATTTTTTTCTGCTAATAATTGTCTGGTAGTTGATGATGGTATGATGACACAGACAGAGCTTACCATGCAGTTAATGACATCTACCATAACAGTTAATGACATCATACCATACAGTTAATGACATCATACCATACAGTTAATGACATCATACCATACAGTTAATGACATCATGCCATACAGTTAATGACATCATACCATACAGTAATGACATCATACCATAAATTAATGACATCATTCCATGAATTAATGACATCGTACCATACAGTTAATGACATCATACCATACATTTAATCACATCATGCCATACAGTTAATGACATCATACCAAACAGTTATGACATCATACCATGCAGTTAATGACATCATTCCCATACAGGTTAATAACATCATACCATACAGTTAATGACATCATACCATACAGTTAATGAACATCACCATACAGTTAATGCCACCATACAGTTAATGACATCATGCCATAAAGTTAATGACATCATACGGTACAGGTTAATGACATCATACGATACAGTTAGTACAACCCTCATCATATAGTTTAATAGACATCATACGGTCAATGTTAATGACATCACTCATATGTAGTTAATGACATCATACCATGCCAGTTAATGACAATCATACCATACAGTTAATGACATCGTACCATACAGTTAATGACATCTGTGATATACGCTAATGACATCATATGTACAGTTAATGACATCACCATATAGTTAATGACATCATACCATACAGTTAATGACATCATATACCATACAGTTAATGACATCGTACCATACAGTTAATGACATCATCCACACCTTAATGACATCATATACAGTTAATGACATCACCATTACTACAGTTAATGACATCAACCTACAGTTAATGACATCATACCATACAGTTAATGACATCATACCATAACAGTTAATGACATCATACAGCATACAGCTTAAATATGCCATCGTACCATACAGTTAATGACATCATACCTACACCATTAATGACATCATATGGTACAGTTCATGACATCACCGTGTATTAATGACATCATAGCAATGCATTTAGATGACATCACCAATAACAGTTAATGACAATCATACCATACAGTTAATGACATCATACCATACAGTTATTGATTAT
>NW_019944988.1:18891-25640 GCF_002910315.2 Salvelinus sp. IW2-2015
TGTTTTACAACTCAATTCATTATGGTACCAGGTAATTCGAATTGACAATTCACACCACATTTATAAGTTAAATAAACCAGGCATGACATCATACACCATTGAGTAAAGTAATGACATCATACCATACAGTAATGATCCCCATCATGAACCATTCACGCGCGTCTACAACATCATGAAATGACATATCATACCACATACAAGTTAATGAACCCAATCGTTACAACGTAATGACATCCACCATAAGTTAATGACATCATACCATCATACCATCAAGTTAATGACATCATACCATACAGTTTAATTGACATCATACCATACAGTTAATGACATCATACCATACAGTAATGCATCTACCATACAGTTAATGACATCATACACACCCATTAATGACACTTCAATTAGTACAGTTACATTGACACACCTACATTATAATGCATCATACATGCATTCAATATAATGACATCATACCAATACAGTTAATGACATCATACCATACAAGTTATAATGACATTCATGACCATATACAGTTAATGAATCATACCATACAATAATGAATCATACCATACAGTTAAGACATCATTACTAAGTTAATGACATCACCATATAGTAATGGCATCATACCATCAGTTAAGGACATCATACCCATACAGTTAATGACATCACCATACAGTAATTAATGACATCATAAAATAACAATACCGCGGGGGGGCATAGCATACACACCCCTAGAGCAAAGCTTGGTGTAGCTTCCTGTATTTCAGGTTACACCAGCTCGGATGATGGCTCTTACTGAGCTGGAGCTCCAGAATGATTTCAGGGCGTCACACGGACTGCTCCTTAGGGAAGAGGGGCCGTGGAGCCTCGCCCTGACCTTGGCCTTGGGCAGGGTAGCTGGCGGGGTACATGGGGTTGTTGGAGAGAGGATGTGTGTAGGGGTTCTGGGGTAAGAAGGTAACGGGAGGGGGGTAGGCCTGAGTTGGTTGTGACTCGAGACAGTGTTCCTTGTTGTAGACTCGATGGTAGCTCACATGTTCAGCCGGGTTTGATAGTTCGTGTCTCCCACAGTTCTGTGGAAACAACGACAGAATGAAAACAAACTTTTAGAAAATACGAACGAATACATTACGGGAAAACTTTACATAAAGATGTTTTTATTACACATATTACACTATTACACTAGTTACAACAGCTTTCCACTAATATTATTTACAATGTGACTACAGTTTTGACAAGATTTCTTCATCAAGGGACGGGGGGGGGTCAATCAGGAGGAGGATACGTATCACGTATCCTCCTCTCACTTAGCTTGGATAGCAACAAAGTACATTCATAATGACATGGTGCATTTTGTTACATCCTTTTGCACAGTAAAGCCTCCAAAAATAGATGCTTTGAGAGTATAAAAAATGTCTGACATTTCCTACATGTCATCATGATACCTAAATCCTATTTATCAAGTTTATTTTGATGATCTGTTGTATTTGTTTTTATGTTTTTGTAATAGTTGTTTGTTCACTAATGTTTTCATTACCATTATGTACCGTCCTCCTAACAGATCATAATGATCACCTTCTGTAAACACCTGCAGATATAAAAACTACGGCTTGACGCTGTGACGAAGGCAGAACTGCCGAAACGTCCGGACAAAAATAAAAAGGTGAAATGAGATGTCTTTTTGTCCTTTTTAAATAAACTTTTTGGAGCGCCACTGTTTCCCAAAGTTAGTTTTTGTCCTCCATCTGGATCAGCAGGATCTCCCCCAGGAGGAAAAGGTATGTAATATTATGCCTTCTCATTGCAGTCGCTGTAGTCATAATATACAGGAGAACTATTACCTTAACGTGAGGACTCGGCTGCAGATGGAAATGTTAGACAAGGGCAGTTTAAGTATAGGATGATACAGCGTCTGTGCCACCAGTAAAGACAGGATAGCAGTGTTAAACCCCTGCACTGTCCCCGCAGCCGGACAATTTTCTCACGGCTTCTGGAAAGGAAATGAATTCGGCTCAACCTGTGTCGCCGATAGAGACTTTCAAGGCTAATCTGAAGATGTCTGAGGCTTAAACTGGCGAGTGTAGAGAGTAGAGGGATATTGTTATCCACGTCGTCACCAACGATGTTAGAATGAAAAAGACAAATCAAAACCATTGAAGTATTATTTGTCACATACACGTGTTTAGCAGATGTCATTGCAGGTGTAGCGAAATGCTTGTGTTTCTAGCTCCAACCGTGCAGTAGTATCTAACAAGATACTGCGTATCTAACTTTACACACAATCTAAAGTAAAGGAATGGAATTAAGAATATATAAATATTGGAAGAGCAATGTCAGAACAGCAAAGACTGAGATACAATAGAATAGGATAGAATTCATTATATACAGTGGCCTGCGAAAGTTTTCAGCCCGCTTGGCATTTTTCCTATTTTGTTGCCTTACAACCTGGAATTAAAATACATTCTGGGGGGGGTTGTATAATTTGATTTACACAACATGCCGACCACTTTGAAGATGCAAAATATGTTTTATTGTGAAACAAACAAGAAATGAGACAAAGAAATGTCAAACGTGATCGTGCATAACTATTCACCCCCCCAAAGTCAATACTTTGTAGAGCTTTTGCAGGAAATACAGATGCAAGTCTCTTGAGTTATGTCTCTATAATTAGGGATAGCCCCCATTTTTAAAATGTTTGCCTAAAATGACATACCAAATCTAACTGCCTGTAGCTCAGGACCTGAAGCAAGGATATGCATATTCTTGATACCATTTGAAAGGAAACACTTTGACGTTTGTGGAAATGTGAATTGAATGTAAGAGAATATAACACAAGAGATCTGGTAGAAAACCATACAAAGAAAAAAAWAATAATAATTCTACCACCATCTTTGAAATGCAAGAGAAAGGTCCCACTTCTAGCCATCACTCTGGTTGTAATTCCGATAGTGTATGTGCAAAGTTTCAGACGGATAACTTGAAGTATGAGCGAAACACATGACATTTAGTGTACCTGGGCAAATCGTGAAGGAGACATTTGCATTCATATTACATTTTTCTGCAAGAATATCGTCAAAACTGTATACTTGGACTTTTTTGGGGGGGGATTTTTCAGTATTAGTAGCCATATTAAGTTCAACATTTGCAAAACAACCAGTTTTCATAACTTCATAGCTCTCCATATTCTTATAATTTTTATCCAAAATGAAAATTATGCTGTCGTACAAGGTTAGTAGCTACATTCTACGACATATACATGGTTTACTCCCGTAAAGCCCATCTCATTGGCTATCTAGCTAGCTTCGTTAGTCCCCGATTGGTGCTTATTTGACAAAGTTAGCGTCGTTCAAGTGAAGGCCGTCTGCATCATTGGCTTACCATGAAGGAGTCGCTCTCTGACCAAATATGGTGTCCTATAGGATATAATACACCCCTAATGATATAGTGACGTCTGGTTACGTTCTAGGATCTCTGAGGAATAAATACAAATGTGATTTGACTGTTTGAAACAACATTTAGGGTTAGATTTTCACAGATTATTTTCTTTGCAAATTGAACGAGTGGAAATACAAAATCAATCGTGCTATATGGACCTTTTTAGGATATGATGAAGGATTTTATCTAACAAAACGACACTTCATGTTATCTCTGGGACCCTTTGGATGATAAATCAGAATGTATCAGAACGCAAGATTTTAGAATGTAAGTACACATTTCACCTTCAGGGGTGAATTTATCAACCCTATCCCAGTGACAAAAAGTGTTTTGTTGTTAGGAGCTCTCCTCAAACAATAGCATGGCATTTTTTCACAGTAATAGCAACTGTAAATTGGACAGTTCAGTTTTTTTAACAAGAATTTAAGCTTTCAGCCGATATAAGACACTTATACTGTATATACCGACATTTGTTGTTTCTCTAAAACCTCGTGACACAAGGAGCTGCGTGATTTACAACTGTCCTGTTGACGGGACGCCGATCCCTAGCCACTGGGATTTTTGTCCATTCTTCAAGGCAAAACTGCTCCAGCTCCTTCAAGTTGGATGGGTTCCGCTGGTGTCATACCACAGATTCTCAATTGGATTGAGGTCTGGGCTTTGACTGGGCCATTCTAAGACATTTAAATATTTCCCCTTAAACCACTAGAGTGTTGCTTTAGCAGTATGCTTAGGGTCATTGTCCTGCTGGAAGGTGAACCTCCATCCCAGTCTCAAATCTCTGGAAGACTGAAAGAAGTTTCCTTCAAGAATTTCCCTGTATTTAACGCCATCCATCATTCCTTCAATTCTGACCGAGTTTCCAAATCCCTACCGATGAAAAACATCCCCACAGCATGATGCTGCAACCACCATGCTTCACTGTGGGGATGGTGTTTTCGGTGACTTCAAAATTCACATGGAGAAGTCCACAGACCCAATCCAAAATGCTTTCGGAGCCATCATCGACTCAGTGGGTTTTGTCCAACATGTCTCCGGACCTACGCATTACCACAGTCATACCCTGGATCTAGTTTTGTCCCGTGGAATAGATATTGTGGATCGAATAGTTTTTACCTCATAATCCTCGACTATTGGACCATCATTTTATTACATTTGCAATCATTACAAATAATTTGCTCAGATTCCAACCAAGGATTATCAAGAGCCACGTTATAAATTCTCGGACAACACAAAGATTCCTTGACACCCTTCTAGACTCCCTCCACCTACCCAAGGAAGTCAGAGTACAAACATTTTACCACCTAACCAAGGATTTAAACTTAACTTTGCCTGAATAGCCTAGATGCAGTCTCACTGCTAAAACAAAAGAAAATGTGTCACATGTAACTAGCTGAAGGTGGCAGTACTGCGAGTGCTGCTTTTTGATACCACATTCTTTCGGAGCGATTGGAAGTCCAAATTGGTTTACCGGGAGAAGTTCATGCCTGGTTTAGATCTTATCTGAAGGAAACATATACGTTTGTCTCTGTTGATGGTTTGTCCTCTGACAAATCAATGGTACTGTGTTCCTCAAGGTTCCGTTTTAGGACCACTATTGTTTTCACTCTTATGCAGAAATGCTTTTTGTCAATTCAAGATTAGACTACTGCAATGCTCTACTCTCTGGCTACCTGGATAAAGCACTAAATTAACTTCAGCTATTGCTAAATACATCTACTAGAATCTTGAGTAGAACCAAAACGTTTTATCGTATTACTCCGGTGCTGGCTTGCTGGTAAGGCTGATTTCAAGTTTTTACTGCTAACCTAGGAGAAAACCTACAAAGCATTACATTCAATTGTTCATACCTATCTCTCCAATTTGGTCCTGTCGTACATACCTACACCTACACTATAGTCACAAGACTCCTAGAATTTCTAAGAAAACAGTTGCAGGCAGGGCTTTCCTCCTATAGAGGAGACATCTGCTTTATCTCTAGTGAATAAGTTGGTGGTCTGTTGATATCCCTCTGTTGGTGTAAGGGCTAAGCTTTGGCAAGTAGGTGAGGTTATACCCTGCTTGCTTGGCACTGTTCGGGGGTATCTTTGGACGGGGCCACCGTCTCAGTCCTCAGTAGCTATGCTGCAATAGTCTATGGGCCGGAGGGCTGGGGTCAGTCTGTCTTGTCTGGTGTATTTCTCCTGTCTTCTCTGTCTTCTCTGGTGTCATGTTTGATCTTAAGTACGCTCTCTCTATTTCTCCCATCTCTCCCTCCCCTCCCACAGGACCTGAGCCCCAGGACCATACCTCAGGACTACCTGGCCCGATGTCTCCTGGCTGTCCCCGTCCCCAGTCCACCTGGTCGTGCTCCTGATCCAGTTTCTGCTGTTCTACCTGCGGCTATGGAACCCTGACCTGTTCACCGGAACTGATACCTTATCCCGATCCTGGACCGTGCTGTTTCCTCATCTCTCTCGATACTCCATCTCTCTCTCCTTTGGTCCTGCCGGAGTAGGTGGAGTAGCTGTGATAATGGAGAGGTCTCTCTCTCAGTTCGGTCTCTCTCTCTAGTCGTGATGGGTAGCGGCTAGAATTGACTCCTCTTGCGATCACTCGTGTCCGTCACGTTCTCTCTGCCATCGTCTCGAATCGGTTGCATGCTGTCTTTCGATCTCGTCATCGTCGGTACTTCTTCTCTTCTCGCATTATGACTCGTAGGATCCCTTGGTGCTGTCTGCTCGGGATTCGTACTTTACTGTGAGCTTGCATGCAGAGACGGAGGTTCTTTATATGGTGATAGTCAGTCGAGACCTCTGCATCGCAGCGGGCGAACTGAATTTCTACGCCGTATCGTCGGATTCTCGCCTCAAGTATTGGCAGTCTGTCGTTCATTAGACACCAGCTCTCAGTCGATGTTCTCGGGTGTCTCGGTCTGGGTTGCCCTCTCGTGAGCGTTCCCTCCATGGTGGCTCTCTGTGTAACTGTCTGTACTCTGCGTTCACGTACCATCCTCGCGATCCGTCTCTCTTGTCCAGTCCCTCATCATTGCTCCACTCGTCTCTCTCTGCAGTGTGGACGGTCTCGTCAAGAGGGCAGGAATCCTCGATGCATCTTCCGAGTGCTCGGTCGTACGTCTCTCTGCTCTCTTCTCGTTCTCGTTCTCTCTCTCTCTCTCTCTCTTCTCTCTTCCTGTCTCTTCTCCTCTCCTTCCTCTCCGTCCTCTGTTCTGTCTCTCCTGCCGTCTTTCTGTCTCTCACTCTTTGTATCTCTCACTTATTTCTCTCTCTCGTCTCTGCATCTGTGTCTCTCTCTGTCTCTCTCCTGCGTCGTGGGGTCCG
>NW_019944988.1:25665-29308 GCF_002910315.2 Salvelinus sp. IW2-2015
TCCTCCGTCTCTCTCTCTCCTCTACTCTCTGTCTCCCTCTCCCTCTCTTCTCCTTCTCGCTCTCTTCATCTCTCGCTACTCTCATCTCTCGCTCCTCTCTCTGCTCTCTCTCTCTTCTCTCCTGTCTCTCCTTCTCTCTCTCTCTGTCTCTCTCTCTCTCTGACGTTCTGTCTCTCTCCGTCTTTCTGTCTCTCACTTCTTTGTATCTCTCACTTCTTCTCTCACTTCTCTCTCGCATCTGTCTCTCATCTCTGTCTCTCTCTCTGTCTCCTCTGTCTTCTCTACTGTCTGTCTCTCCTCCTGTCTCTCTCTCTCTCTCTCTCTCTTCTCCTGTCTCTCTCTCTCTCATCTCGTCTCCTCTCTTTCTCTCTCTCTCTCTCTTCTCTCTCTCTTCTCTCCATCTCTTCATCTCTCTCTTCTCTCTCTGTTCTCTCTCTCTCTCTGACGTTCTGTCTCTCTCCGTCTTTCTGTCTCTCACTCTTTGTATCTCTCACTTTATTTCTCTTTCTCTCTCTCTGCATCTGTTCTCTCTCTGTCTCTCTCTCTGTCTCCCTCTGTCTCTCTAACTGTCTGTCTCTCTCCGTCTCTCTCTCTCTCTCTCTCTGTCTCCCTGTCTCTCTCTCTCCTCTCTCTCTCTCTCTCTCCTCTCTCTCTCTCTCTCTCTCTCCCTCTCTCTCTCTCTGTCTCCTCTGTCTCTCTCTAACTGTCTGTCTCCTCCGTCTTTCTGTCCTCTCTCTCTCTGTCTCCTTCTCTCTCTCTATTACTGTCTCTCTCCAACCGCATCTGCTGTTTCGACCTCTGAATGTTCAGCTATTGAAAAGCCAACTGTCATTTTCTCCTGAGGTGCTAACCTGTTGAACCTTCTATAACACCGTGATTATTATGTAACCCTGCTGGTGATCTATAAACATTTGAACATCTTGAAAAACGATCTGGCCTTTAGGGCATTTACTGCTATAATCTCCACCCGACACAGCCAGAAGAGGACTAGCCACCCTCAGAGCCTGGTTCCTCTCTAGGTTTCTTCCTAGGTTCCCTACCTTCCATGGGAGTTTTTCCTAGCCACCGTGCATTCTACATCTGCATAGCGTGCTCTTTAAGGTTTTAGGCTGGGTTTTTGTATAAGCACTTTATGAAATCTACAAACTAGTGCTCTCAAAATGTATCCTGATGTCGACAGCACATGGGAGTTATATTAACAACATGGCTAACTTAGCTAGCTAACATACATTTTTGAGAAAACAACTTACATTAAGTGTCACGCTAGCTAGCTAGCAACATTTGGTGGTCAATGAGACTGAGAATTAGGTAACCAGAAAAATAAACTCTAAAAGCTCTGCATTTCAGGAATCACAGTAGAGTACTCCTGATGTACTGTGAAATTATACTGAACAAAAATAAATAGGTCCAATGTTTCATGAGCTGAAATAAAAGATCCTCGAAATTTCCATTTGCACAAAAAGCTTATTTCTCTCAAATGTTGTGCACAAATTTGCTTACATCCCTGTTAGTGAGCATTTCTCCTTTTGACAAAATATCCATCCACCTGACAGGTGTGGCATATCAAAAAGCTGATTAAACAGCATGATCATTACACAGGTGCACCTTGTGCTGGGGACAATAAAAGGCTGCTCTAAAATGTGCAGTTTTGTCACACAACACAATGCCACAGATGTCTCAAGTTTTGAGGGAGCCTGCAACTGGCATGCTGACTGCTGGAATGTCCATCAGAGCTGTTGCCACATAATTTAATGTTAATTTCTGTACCATAAACCGCCTACAACGTCATTTTAGAGAATTTGGCAGTACGTCCAACATTCCTCACAACCGCACACCACGTGTAACCACACCAGCCCAGGACCTCCACATCCGGCTTCTTCTCCTGCGGGATCGTCTGAAACCAGCCAACCAGACAGCTGATGAAACTGAGGAATATTTCTGTCTGTAATAAAGCCCTTTTGTGGGGAAAAGCTCATTCTGATTGACCGAGTGGGTGGGCCAGTCTCCCAAGTTGGTGGGGCTAGGCCCACCCATGCTGCACCCAAGCCCTGTCATGTGAAATCCATAGAAAAGGGCCTAATGAATTTATTTCAATTGACAGATTTCCTTACATGAACTTTAACTCAAAACACGAGTTTATATTTGATTAAATGTGAAGATACAGTACAGTACCTATTTCTTATTATATGATACCTACAGTTTTACTCTCTAATTTGAAACAGAAAGAATTCAACTCATCTGATCTGAATTTTCACTGCTCAAATACAGCGGCTTGCGAAAGTTTTCACCCCCCTTGGTATTTTTCCTGTTTTGTTACATTACAACCTGGAATAAAAACTGATTTTCGGGGGGTTTGTATCATTTGATTTACATAACATGCCTACCACTTTGAAGATACAAAATATTTTTTATTTAGGATGATCCCAGATCTGTTCTTATACGGCAAGGGTAACCTATGGTAAATACTGTGTTAAAGGGTATTGTCAATTGTATGGTAAAGATTATGGTAAAGACTATGGTAAAGGGTATGGTAAAGGGTATGGTAAAGGGTATGATAAAGGGTATGGTAAAGGGTATGGTAAAGACTATGGTAAAGGGTATGGTAAAGACTATGGTAAAGGGTATGGTAAAGGGTATGGTAAAAACTATGGTAAAGGCTATGGTAAAGGGGTAAGGGTAAAAAACTATGGTAAAGGCCATTGGTAAAGGGTATGGTAAAGGGTATGGTAAAAACTATGGTAAAGGCCATGGTAAAGGGTGAAACTTTGAAAAACATGTTACAGATCCCCAAGTCATTAACTAGACCTACTTAAAAGTGAATTTATTTTCAGGTCAGTAGTGAAGAAAGCTGCCTGAAGAACCTCTGACTTTGTCAAGTGGTGACTTCTATGACTTTCTGGGAAACATCGAAGGAGATTTTAAGAGCAGCTTGACTGCAAGGAAGTTACCCTTATTAAGTACTTTACTTCCTGTTGTTTCTGCTGTTAATGCTTCACCACAGTAGGACTTATTAAAATATTAATTTTGTTCTTTGTACATGGTCTACACCCACCCTTAGATGAGTGATAGGTTGGACTTAGGCTATCGCATATTAATCGGAAAACATCTAATCTGACAAATTTAAAATAAAATAAAAGATGTCTGCACACTTCAAAAAATTGCTTTGAAACGGACGTAACACTCCACTCTAATTTTTCAAGTGCTATTTGTACCTAATTAGTCCGGGGACAAAGATTTAAAGCAGTTCAATAAGCAGCCTTGGGAATTCAGAAGGAAGAAAGCATTCAGTTAATCCCTCACATTAGCATGGCTAACAGGAACTAGAGAGATCAGTTACTCATTCACATTAGAATGGTTAACAGGAACTAGAGAGATCACGTTACTCGCGCTCACATTAGCATGGCTAACAGGAACTAGAGAGATCAGTTACTCCCTCAACTTAGCATGGCTAACAGGAAACTAGAGAGATCAGTTACTCCCTCACATTAGCATGGCTAACAGGAACTAGAGAGATCAGTTACTCCCTCACACATTAGGCATGGCTAACAGGAACTACGAGAGATCAGTTACCTCTATTTCATTAGGGCTAATTGGCTAACAGGAACTAGAGAGATCAGTTTACTCCCTCACAATTAGCATGGCT
>NW_019944988.1:34197-44366 GCF_002910315.2 Salvelinus sp. IW2-2015
GTATGGTAAAGGGTATGGTAAAGACTATGGTAAAGGGTATGGTAAAGGGTATTGTAAAGACTATGGTAAAGGGTATGGGAAAAGCTATGGTAAAGGCTATGGTAAAGGGTATGGTAAAAACTATGGTAAAGGCTATGGTAAAGGGTAAGGTAAAAACTATGGTAAAGGCCATGGTAAAGGGTATGGTAAAGGGTATGGTAAAAACTATGGTAAAGGCCATGGTAAAGGGTGAAACTTTGAAAACATGTTACAGATCCCCAAGTCATTAACTAGACCTACTTAAAAGTGAATTTATTTTCAGGTCAGTAGTGAAGAAAGCTGCCTGAAGAACCTCTGACTTTGTCAAGTGGTGACTTCTATGACTTTCTGGGAAACATCGAAGGAGATTTTAAGAGCAGCTTGACTGCAAGGAAGTTACCCTTATTAAGTACTTTACTTCCTGTTGTTTCTGCTGTTAATGCTTCACCACAGTAGGACTTATTAAAATATTAATTTTGTTCTTTGTACATGGTCTACACCCACCCTTAGATGAGTGATAGGTTGGACTTAGGCTATCGCATATTAATCGGAAAACATCTAATCTGACAAATTTAAAATAAAATAAAAGATGTCTGCACACTTCAAAAAATTGCTTTGAAACGGACGTAACACTCCACTCTAATTTTCAAGTGCTATTTGTACCTAATTAGTCCGGGGACAAAGATTTAAAGCAGTTCAATAAGCAGCCTTGGGAATTCAGAAGGAAGAAAGCATTCAGTTAATCCCTCACATTAGCGCGATGGCTAACAGAACTAGAGAATCAGTTACTCTCACATTAGGCAATGCTCAACAGGAACTAGAGAGATCAGTTTACTCCCTCCACATTAGCATGGGCTAACAGGAACTAGAGAGATCAGTTACTCCCATCAATTAGCATGGCTAACAGGAACTAGGAGAGATCAGTTACTCCCTCACATTAGCATGGCTAACAGGAAACTAGAAGATCAGTTACTCCCTCCACATTAGCATGGCTAACAGGAATAGAAGATCAGTTGACTCTTCCAATAGCATGCTAACAGAACTAGAGGAAACAGTCTACTCCCTCACATAAGCATGGCTAACAGGAAACTAGAGAGAGATCAGTTTACAGCCCTCACATTAGCATGGCTAACAGGAACTAGAGAGATTCAGTTACTCCCTCACATTAGCATGGCTAACAGGAACTAGAGAGATCAGTTACTCCTATTTCGATTAGCATGGCTAACAGCGAACTAGAGAGATCAGTTACTCCTCATCATTAGCATGGCTAACAGGAACTAGAGAGATCAGTTACTCCCTCACTTGCATGGCCTAACAAGGAACTTAGAGAGAGATCAGTTACTCCTATTTAAGCGCATGGGCTAACGGAAACTAGAGAGAGATCAGTTACTCCTTCACATTAGCCATGGGCTAACAGGAACTAGAGAGATCAGTACTCACCCTCATCATTAGCATGGCTAACAGGAACTAGAGAGAGATCAGTTACTCCCCAACATTAGCATGCTGCAACAGGAACTAGAGAGATCAGTTCACTCCTCACATTAGCCATGGCTAACAGGAACTAGAAGAGATCAGTTTACTCCCTCACATTAGCATGGCTAACAGGAACTAGAGAGATCAGTTACTCCCTCACATTAGCATTGCTAAACAGGACACTAGAGAGATCAGTTACTCTCTTCACATTAGCATGGCTAAAAGGAAACTAGAGAGTCAGTTACTCTCTCACATTAGCATGGCTAACAGGAACAGAGAGATCAGTTACTCCTCACATTAGCGCATGGCTAACAGAGGAACTAGAGAGATCAGTTACTCCCTCACGATTAGCATGGCTAACAGGAACTAGAGAGATCAGTTACTCCCTCACATTAGCATGGCTAACAGAGACCTAGAGAGATCAGTTACTCCCTCACATTAGCATGGGCTAAACAGGAACTAGAGAGATCAGTTACTCCCTCACAATAGCCATGGCTAACAGGAACTAGAGAGATCAGTTACTTCTCTCACATTAGCATGGCTAACAGGAACTAGAGAGATCAGTTACTCCCTGCACAGTTAGCATGGGCTAACGAGGAACTAGAAGAGATCAGTTACTCTCTCACATTAGCATGGCTAACAGGAACTAGAGAGACAGTTACTCCTCTCACATTAGCATGGGGCTAAACAGGAACTAGAGGCAGATTCAGTTACAGTCCCTGCACATTAGCATGGAGTCCAGTGTGAGGTAGGAGCTTCAAGCGTAGGAGATTGTAGCGGTTAGGTTACCAGTAGTATCATGAGAGTCCTACGTGCCTGATGTAGGTAGAGTCCACTGTGTACAATGTTTAGAGAGCTATCGGACTAAAACAGGAAAACTAAAAAAATAAAAGAATCAAGTTAACATATCCCTCAACAAATATAGCCATAGAGCCGTGTAGGTCTAGAGTCAGCGAGTGAGGGTATAGAGTCACTAAAGATGTGATTGTATGGTCTAAGATGTCCTATCTAGTAGACGTCTTAGAGTCAGTCTGTGCAGTGCATATCAGAGTAAGCGACGTGATGTTAGATCCACTGTGCTATAGAACAGAGAATCGTGTAGATGAATAAGAGTCATGAATGCGAAGTGCCTATCACTTCGTCGCCTGCGACTATTATGAAGTCCAGATGTGCTGGTTAGAGTCTACCAGCTGTGAGGGTTAAGAGACCAGGGATGTGAGGGTAAGTTGCAAGGTCCAGTTTGATCGTCTAGAGTCATCTATGTCTTGAATGTTATGAGAGCATCTGCGCAGTAGACGAGTATAGAAGTTAGGCCAGATGAAAGGTGTAGATACGAAGGTCTCAGTTCACCGTCTCAGAGTCCAATTAGCTGATTGGTTAGACGTAATCACGAGATACGTGAGGGTAGTATAGAGTCCCTCAATGCCATTTGAATCGTGTCGCGGCTATCGACATTCTAAAGTGCGATGGTAGGAGGCCAGGCTATATGAGGCAGAGTAGGCCAACTTTGAGAGTATGAGGAATGCATACCATGTTGATCTTCGTATAGATTTCAACCAGTTTGATGGAGCTAGATCATATTGAGGGTCGTGATAAGCGATGCGACAGTACGGTAGAGAGTGGGTATATCATGTTTGACTCCTCACGTTTAATTAAGCACACAGTGAGGCTTGAACTAGGAACTTAGAGAGAATCAGTTACATCCCCTCACCTATAAGCAATGGCTTATACAGAACTAGATGAGATCAGTTACTCTTCTCACATTAGCTATGAGCTAAGAGACCAGAGTGGGGAACTAGAGGAGGCATCAGTTATGACTCTCAGATTCGAGGTTAGAGATCCAGTGAGTCGGTATAGAAGTCCAGTTGTGTGGGTCATAAACATGCGCAGACTATAGGTGAGTGAGGAAGAGAATTCCAGATGACTTGCGTGCTAGCGTATCTACCACTGTGTTGCTTAGAGTCCAGTGTGTGTTATGAGGAGTCCCATTTGTAGGTTATGCAAGCGTTCAACCAAGTGTAGTGAGTCTTATAAGAGGAGATCAGTTAACTCTCCCAGCTTCATCGAGTAGTATCACAGCGAGTTATTGTGACGTAAAACTAAGAGTCCAGTGTGACAGGAGGTTTCCGATAGTCCGGATGTGTGCGTTAGAGATCCATATTGACATTAAATTTCTCATGACGTGCTCTACGTAGCACCCAGTAGGTGGTTAGAGTCCATGTTATGCTTATGTAGAGCTCTAGCGTAAAGCTATGAGTCCAGTGTCCTATAGGATAGGAGAGTCCAAGTTGATCCGATCCAGTTAACTCCATGCACTGACCGTTAGAGTCACAAGAGTGAGTTATAGTCCAGAGCGTATGGGTCGTAGTATCAGAGGGATCCATATGACGTTATTACGAGAGTTCCTATGACTTCATCTGCGAGTCGGGTAGAGTCCAGTGAGGTTAGATGTTAGCCATCGAGCGTGAGACGAGTAGTACGTAGTGCCAACGTGAAGATAGAGTATCAAGTGATCGTCGCAGTCATCTTATGTAGAGTCATGCCACTGAGGTTAGAGTCCACTGTGAGGTTTGAGTCCATATAAGCTATAGATATCACAGGAGTGAGGTTAAGTCCAAGTCAGTTGAGATGTACCTCTACAGCGTGTTGAGATATGTCGCATAGGTGTGCTATATCATTGGAGAGATCCTATAGAGTAGTGAGAAATGCAGGATGTACTACGTTGTCTCGAAGCGATTAGTGAGGCAGTCCATGGGCTATAACAGGTGAGTAGAGCGAGTAGTCCAGTGTAGATGCCAGAGTCTCAGTCTGTTCGTCCCAGTGTGTGGTCTCTACAGACTCTCTATGATGAGCGGTATATCCGAGTGGAGGTAGGTTCCTAGAATGCAGAGAACCTATAAGGAGATGCAGAGTGCGTGGAGCGTTCGAGTCTCTATCACGAGTCCATTTGTATGCGTTATTGTAGCTAAACGTAGGCGCAAGTGCCGTGTAGAAGTATGGAGGTATATATCAGTCCTTCTTCAGCTAGAGCTTTTAGAGGGCTCCAGTGATGGTGGTGTCTATGAACATGCCATATGAGCTAGATAGAGTGCGCAGTGCATGTTAACTCCGTCTACAGCGGGGTTAGTAGTCCAGACGTGTGGATGTGTAGAGTCCAGTGTGAGGTTAGCATGTACACAGTGAGTTAAGAACGTTCGCAAGGTAGATCCACGTAGATGCCTTAGCTTCTCGCTGCGTACGATAGATCTAGCTAGTGTGTCGTGAGATAACAGAGGAACCAGCCTGTATTGAGGTAGAGAGTTCCCAAGTTACGTGTTCGCTCAGAGTCCAGTAGCCTCGTGCATTAGTAAGAGTATCCAGAGCTATGAGGTGGTGTAGAGGTCCAGTTGTGCTTATGTTAGAGAAGCAGAGATGTACGCGTATGAGAGAGGACGCAGTATTCGATGAGTGGTACACACCTTCCAAGATTATGAGGTGCGATAGGAGCTCCACTAGGAGATCTAGAATAGAAGTCAAGTCAGGTTACCTGTCCGCGTCAGAGAGCTCCAAGTAAGGCTTGTGTAGAGTCCTAGGAACGAGAACTATGTAGAGAGATTCACCACGTATGCCTCGTGCAGCTGATATGCAGAGCTCACATGTCTAGGGGCGTAAACAAGAGAAGTCCACTAAGTAAGTGGCGGGATCAGAGTAGTCCAGTTCCCTCACAGTGTAGACATTGCGCCGTTAAGTCTAGAACGTAGTAAAGAGAATTCACGCAGTGTAAGCGTGCGCGTCTCTCAAAGGTATCCAAGGGTGGGGCTAACAGACCTAGTTGAATGTGAGAGAAATCACCAGTATCGTCGTGCTGGACTATATGAGAGTCCATGTGTGGGTAGCAGTCCAGATCAGAGAGACGTAGAGAGAAATGCTGACTTAGAGTGTCCATGTAATACTCCTGCCTTTAGCGAAGCGAGTCCATTAGCTTAAGTGTGGCTAGAGCTAAAAACAGCTTCATGTAGCGTAGTGTAATGAAGAGTACACTCAGAGTAAGCTGCTCGCTACAAGCGAGTCTAGTATGTAGTGCTGTTGACGAGTACCACCAGATAGAGGACGTAAGGATGACCAATCCTAAAGTGTGTAGAAGCTCCAGTCAGCTGGTCGTTATAGCGTATCTCAGCTGATGTGAGAGCTGACAACAGAGCTCTAGTGAGGATGGGTAAATACATGCGCAGTTTACTCCTGCTGCACCGTATGAGTAGCCAGTGTGTTTGGGTAGAGCTCTCAGATGTGGAAGGACCTATAGAGACCAGAAGAGATGCGATGGTTGAACGTTCCCGGGCTCAACCGAGTTTCCAGTAGTGAGCGTGTATATGAGTGAGCATTAACACTAATCAACATGAAAGGAAGTCAGAAGTGCCAGTCAAACCACACACAGATTATCCATCAGAACCTTACTATTCTAGTCAGTCTGATGTTAATGAAGTCTTATGGCTTGTGGGTAGAATCTGTTCATAGTCGTCCTGTTGGTTCCAGACTTGGTGCATTGTACGCTTGCCGTGCAGTAGCAGAGAAACAGTCTATGACTTGGGTGGCTGGATTCTGATACCTGTACATAGCCTATCTATAATTAGACCCAAACAACGACCTCTTCCCCTACGTATTTATTATTTATTTTGCCTTCTTAGCACCCATTATTTATATTCTTACTTTGCACATTCCGCCACTGCAAATCTACCCATTTCCAGTGTTTACTTGCTATATTGTATTTACCTCCCCACCATGGCCTTTTTTTTGCCTTAACTCCCTTAATCTCACCTTATTTGCTCACATTGTATATAGACTTATTTCTACTGTATTATTGACTGTATGTTTTGTTTATTCCATGTGTAACTCTGTGTTGTGTATGTGTCGAATTGCTATGCTTTATCTTGGCCAGGTCGCAGTTGTAAATGAGAACTTGTTCTCAACTAGCCTACCTGGTTAGTTAAATAATAAATAAATAAATAGACCATTTTTGGGGCCTTCCTCTGACACCTCTTGTTATAGAGGTCCTGGACAGCAGGGATTATCCTCTGTAGTGCCTTGCGGTCGAATGCCAAGCAGTTGCCATACCAAGCGGTGATGCAGCMAGTCAAGATGCTCTCGATGAGGGCCCGTGCCAAATCTTTATAGCCTCCTGAGGTGGAAGAGGCGTTGTCGTGCCCTCTTCACGACTGTGTTGGTGTGTGTGGACCATGATACATCCTTAGTGATGTGGACACMGAGGAACTTGAAGCTCTCRACCATCTCCACTACAGCCCCATCGATTTGAATGAGGGCTTGCTCGCCCCTTCCATTTCCTGTAGTCCACGATCAGCTCCTTTTGTCTTGCTGACGTTGAGGGAGAGGTGGTTGTCCTGGCACCACATGTTATGTTTTTGTAACTGCAGTGTGTTTTTATTCAACTGAAATCATCCCTGTAACATTAAGATCACTGTATTATTCGTCAATTTTGAACACAAAGTCCAACGCAAATATGACTTCCGCTTTATCCCAAACGTGACACATACCTAGGTTGGAGAGGTTGAAACAGGGAGCTGCTATACTGGACGCCCTGAAGCATTTGTTGTTGGGGGGGGGGGTTAAAGTGCCTTGCTCAAGGGCATAACGACAGACAATGGCATCTAGGATTTGACACCAGCTCACTTGTGTTTTCTCTTTATAGTGACCTTATAAAAGGTTCAACATATACAAATACTACAAAAATATTACAGAACTGACAAAATTGGGCACATTTCAATGGCTTGAAAGTGTCTTCCTGTCTCTTTTCTCTCGTCTTCACTGACTAATGACAGGTGAAAGCAAATTCATCCCGAATGTTTCTCTCTTTTACTCTGTGTTTTCAGATTGTTGCATTTGAAGGAGAGTTAGAATCTTTAGACTGTTTGGATGTAACCGTGGTGATAGGTTCTATGGTGCTATACACAGCCAGGTCACCCGTGATATAAGTCAGTGTTCGACATCCATCCATGTCTGAAGACGTCAGGAGATGATGTGGAACGCGGCCACTAGGGGCAACAGTGAGCGCTGTGAGCTTCAAGTAGGTTTCAGTTTGTCCAGGGCGTTGTGGACAGGAATGGCGGACGGGCGTAAGCATCTGCCTCTGATTCTAAAGGTTGCAAACAGAAAAATCCAGCCATAGAAAGTTTGTTTCTGATATTTTTGTTTTAAGCCTATTCCAAATCTTAACTCTTACCTTAATTATTTGAAGTTAATGCCTAACCTTAATAATTTTTAGTTAATGCCTAACCTTAAACATTGTAGTTAATGTCTAAAATGTACCTTAAACACTTAGAAATTTGACGTTTGAGAAACATGGATGAAGGTCTAATTCTTGACGTGAGACTGAGAGACTGTGAGACTGTGAGACTGAGAGACTGTGAGACTGAGAGACAGAGAGACTGTGAGGACCTGTGGAGACTGAGAGAGGAGAGACGGTGAGACTGCAAGGACTTGAGACTGAGAGACAGAGAGACTGTGAGCTGTGGAGCTGAGCAGATGTTGAGACTGAGAGACAGAGAGACTGTGTGAGACTGTAGAGACTGGAGACCAGAGAGACTGGACGAGACTGAGAGACTGAGAGACTGAGAGACTGTGAGACTGCGACCTGAGAGACTGTGAGACTGAGAGGCCCTGTTGGAGACTTGAGGGAACCTGAGAGACCTGATGAGACGTGAGAGACTGTGAGACACTGTTGAGAGACTGTGAGACCTGAGAGACTGAAGCCTGTGAGACTGTGACACTGGAGAGGCACTGAGAGAGACTGTGAGACTGTGAACTGTGAGACTGAGAGACTGTGAAGACTGTGAGACTGTCGAGACTGAGCGACTGAGAACTGAGAGACTGTCCAGACTGCAGAGACTGTGAGACATGAAGAGACTTGAGACTGTGAGACTGTTCGAGACTGGTGAGCTGTCGAGACTGTGAGACATGTGAGACCTGTGAGGACTGTGAGGACTGAGAGCTGTCAGACTGTCAGACTGGAGAACCTGTGAAGCTGAGAGACTTGAAGAGACTGAGAGCTGAGGAGTGAGCAGACTCTGAGACTGAGAAGACTGTGAGAACTTGAGGACTTGTGAGACTGACACGACTGTCAGACGTGGAGAGACTGTTGGACTGTCAGACTGTGAGACTGTGCAGGACTGTGAGACCGTGATGAGCACTGAGAGACGTGGCACTGTCACGGACTGAGAGCACTGTAGGCTGGCATAGGCTATGCTATTCGCCAACTACACAGTCACTGCCAGTGTCCAGCTTGCCAGAGCGAAGGGCAGCTGTAGTACAGCCAGAGTAACTACATTACGTCAGGTGAGAGGGAGAGAGTCAAGCAGCCCTGATTATAATAGACCAGAGATACTGCAATTTACTGGCCCTGAATGATGACAGAGACAGTAAACTCATTGCAACACACACCCACAACACACACACACACAACACACACACACACCACACACACACACACCACACAACCACACACACCACACACACACACACACACACACACACACAGCCCCCTCCTCTCTCAGTCGGTTGTGACTGATGATACACAGCTTTTGGCCTCCCGAGCTGGTGCAGACGGTCTAAGCACAGTGCTAGTGGCGTCACTACAGACCCGGATTTGATCCCGAGCTGTTTCACAACCGGCCGTGATCGGGAGTCCCATAGGGTGGCGCACAATTGGCTGTGGGGGGCTTTACAAGTAGGCCGTCATTGTAAATAAGAATTTGTTCTTAACTGACTTGCCTAGTTAAATAAAGGTTAAACACAAAATAAATTATCGATCTTGATCGAAGCCACTCTCGTATCCCTGGTGGGCAGTTCTCTCTCTCTCTCCCCGTCTCTCTGTCTCGCTCTCCCTCTTTCTCTCTCCCGCTTTATCTCTCTCTCTTTCTCTCCTTTCCCCTCTCTCTGTCTCTCTCCCTCTTTCTCCCGCTTTCTCTCTCCTGCTTTCTCTCTCTCTCTCTCTCTTACCCCCCCCTCTCTCCCCTCTCTCTGGATTGAATGATTGAATATGTTAATTACTAAATAACTGCACATGCATTGTATTGCATTTCCTTTCTGCTGGAGAACAGTGGGGAGGAATCTTGTGGATATTGGTGGCTTTGTTGGCACTGTAGAAAGATTTCACACAGAGGATCACAGTAGTGGGACACACTTGGCTATGTGCGGAAAGAGAGAGAGAGACACTGGTTTGGACACAGCCTCTTTCACCCAGCCCACAATGCAGGCCTTTCAAGCCTGACATTTGCCCATCATTAATAATAGACAGCACAGTATGGTGCAGAGCAAGGGTCTAGAGACAGAGGGAGTGGACTGGGATCAGGGGTCACGTGTTAGGGGGTCATAGTAACCGTCACAGAGAATGTGAGATTGGGGAAAGTGCCACGGTTCCCCTGCACGTGAGCACAGCCCTACAGTACTGTGAGAGATCCTGGAATAGTGGAATGGGAGTAAACTTGTTTGATTACATTTCACCAGAACCCTCCACTGTAAGGCCAAGAAGTGTTACCAAAGAGTTGCTGTATGATTGTAAACAGACTGTGAGGGTAACCATGTAACTTTAACCATTTAAATACTGTGAGGGTAACCATTTAGGAAGAGACCACCCACGACTGCGTGGGCCCCAACTCCAATCATCAAGTTTGCCAGACGAACACAAC
>NW_019944988.1:46339-49321 GCF_002910315.2 Salvelinus sp. IW2-2015
ACAGTGGTAGGCTTGATTACCAACAATGACGAGACAGCCTACAGGGAGGAGGTGAGGGCTCTGATGGAGTGGCTCCAACCACATCGACGGGACCGCAGTGGAGAGTGTGAAAAGCTTCAAGTTCCTCGGCGTACAMATCACTGACAATCTGAAATGGTCCACCCACACAGACAGTGTGGTGAAGAAGGTGCAACAGCGCCTCTTCAACCTCAGGAGGCTGAAGAAATTTGGCTTGGCCCCTAAGACCCTCACAAACTACTACAGATGCACCATTGAGAGCCTCCTGTTGTGCTGTATCACCACCTGGTTTTGCAACTGCAACCACAGTATTCCCCAGAGGGTGGTGTCAGCAGCCCAACGGGTCACAGGGGGCACACTGCCTGCCCTCTGGGACATCTACATACCCTGGTGTCACAAGAAGGCCAAGAAGATCATCAAGGACCTCAGCCACCCGAGTCACGGCCTGTTCACCCTGCTACCATCTAGAAGGCGGAGACAGTAAAGGTGTATCAAAGCTTGGACCGAGAGTCTGAAAAAACAGCTTCTATCTCCAGGCCATCAGACTGTAAAACTGGCACGACTAGCCAGTCTCCTTCCAGTACACTGCCCTGAATATTAGTCACTGTTACTAGCCTGCTATCACCCGGTACTCAACCGTGCACCTTAGAGACTGCTGCCCTATGTAGATAGTTATTGAACACTGGTGTAACATAAACTCTTGGAGTCAGGAAGCAGGTGCAGAAGGTACGTTTAATGATAAGAGAAGGCATATAAACAAAACAGGAGAAGAGTACTGAACGTGAACAGAACCAATACTGCCTAATGACTGAGACTACTGAGGGCTAAATAAAGGTTAGAGTAGTCAAGGTGATGATGAGGTCCAGGTGTGTGTAATGATGGGGAGCAGGTGTGTGTAATGATGGGGAGCAGGTGTGTGTAATGATGGGGAGCAGGTGTGTGTAATGATGGTGCCAGGTCATTCAGCTGTTTAGTGTTCCCAGCACAGCCACACTGCACCGTGATGTCATTCAGCTGTTTGTCCTCTCTCGTCCTCTCATCCTCTCGTCCTCCCCACTCTCCTCCCCTCTCGCTCTTCCTCTTCCTGTCCTCTCTCGTCCTCCCTCCTCCCCTCTCTCCTCCCCACTCTCCTCCCCCTCTCTCTTCCTCTCTCCTGTCCTCTCTCATCCTCTCATCCTCTCCCTCTCTCCTCCTCTCTCTTATGTCCTCTCTCGTCCTCTCATCCTCTCCCCTCTCCTCCCCTCTCTCCTCTCTCCTCCTCTCTCCTGTCCTCTCTCTACCTCTCATCCTCTCTCGTCCCCCCTCTATCCTCCTCTCTCCTGTCCTCTCTCGTCCTCTCATCCTCTCCCCTCTCTCCTCTCTCCTGTCCTCTCTCGTCCTCTCATCCTCTCCCCTCTCCGTCCTCTCTCCTGTCCTCTCTCGACCTCTCATCCTTCTCCCCCTCTCCTCCTCTCTCCTGTCCTCTCATCTCTCCCCTCTCCTCCTCTCTCGTGTCCTCTCTCGTCCTCTCATCCTTCTCCCCCTCTCCTCTGGTCTCTGTGTAGTTTTATCAGCCCTTGCTGCATGGCTGACTGACCTAATAAATCCTGGGTGTCGAGAGGCTACAGTACTTGTGGTTCATTGTGCATTGAGATTGGTGTTGTGTGTGTGTGTGTGGTGTGTGTGTGTGTGTGTGTGTGTGTGTGTGTGTGGTGGTGTGTGTGTGTGTGTGTGTGTGTGTGTGTGTGTGTGTGTGTGGTGTGTGTGTGTGTGTGTGTGTGTGTGTGTGTGTTGCGTGTCTAAACAGGGAGGGGAGCAGAACTACAGAGTCATCTCTCACTGACTGAGAAAGAAAATAGGGAGTGAAAGAGAGATGTGGTTCATGAAAAGAGAAGTGATCTTGTTTAATTAGAGACTTTAGACAAGAATTTCTCTACACCCGCAATATCATCTGTTAAACACTACACCGCGCCAATATCATCTGTTAACACTACACCCCCAATAACATCTGGTAACACTACACCCCCAATAACATCTGTTAACACTACACCCCCAATATCATCTGTTAACACTACACCCCCAATATATCTGTTAACACTACACCCCCAATAAAACATCTGTTAACACTACACCCCCAATAACATCTGTTAACACTACACCCCCAAATAACATCTGTTAACACTACACCCGCAATATATCTGTTAACACTCACACCTCAATAACAGTCTGTTTAAACACTAACCCCCAATATCATCTGTTAAACTACACCCAATAACATCTGTTAACACTACACCCCCAAATATCATCTGTTAACACTACACCCTCAATAACATCTGTTAACACTACACCCTCAATATCAGCTGTTAACACTACACCGCTCAATATCATCTGTTAACACGACACCCTCAATAACATCTGTTAACATACACCCCCAATATCATCTGTTAACACTACACCCCAATATCATCTGTTAACACTACACCCCCAATATCATCTGTTAACACTACACCCTCAATATCATCTGTTAACACTACACCCTCAATATCATGCTGTTAACACGACACCCTCAATAACATCTGTTAACACGACACCCCCAATATCATCTGTTAACACTACACCCTCCATATCATCTGTTAACACTACACCCCCAATATCATCTGTTAACACTACACCCGCAAATAACATCTGTTAAAACACTAAGACCAATAACATTTGATTTGATTTGACTAAAATCATACACAAATCTCTGCCATGAACGCTAACTGCACGTTGACTTTCAGTTTTATTTTTCCAGACAACATAATGGTTTTGTAGAAACAGGCTCAACAACTCATCTCTTCCTACAGGCTGAATGACATCACGGTGCAGTGTGGCTGTGCTGGGAACACTAAACAGCTGAATGACATCATGGGCAGTGTGGCTGTGCTGGGAAACAGGAAACAGCTGAATGCATCAACGGTGGCAGTGTGGCTGGTGGCTGGGACA
>NW_019944988.1:52153-55812 GCF_002910315.2 Salvelinus sp. IW2-2015
CGACGATGATGCGCTAGTAGAGTAACACCGGCAAATGTTGGTGGGGAGCCTATCATATGGTTAACAACTTTAAGGATGAGATGTTACAGCTATGCCATACAACTAGCTGCAGCTAAATCACCATCTTTGTCTATGCTACAGTAACTACACCAGCAATGGTGTTGGCTAAGCAACCTACTTACCTAGCACACAGCTGATCTGGGTGTACTACGGAACGGCGGCGGGAATATTGTACGCGAGCCCAGTCGCAGGTTAACACTACACCGCTTATCATCTGTTAACTACTAACAGCCCCAGACCATCTGTTTAACACTACACCCCCATAACATCTGTTACACTCCACCACCCCACCAATAACATCTGGTTAAACTACTACAACCCGCAACTTTATATCTGTTACACTACACCCCATTTATCATCTGTGCACCTCCCAAACATCTGTAACCTATTCCCCATTCATTGGTTAACACTACACCCCATTATACATGCTTACAGCTATCCCATATTGTTAACACTACACCCAAAGTATACATTTAACCCAGAACGTTTAACCTCCTAAACATCTGTTAACACTACACCCCATAACATCTGTATACACTACACCCTCTAACACTGTTAACACTACAGCCCCAAATATCATCTTTAACCATCCTACCCCAATAAATTCGTTACTACTACACCCCCAAATCTGTTACACTAACCCCAATAACATCTGTTAACAAGCCCCATATCTACACCCCAATAACATCTGTTACAGCTACACACCCCCCATATTACATCTGTTAACACTACCCATAAATCATCTGTAACACTAACAACCCCATAATCTACACTACACCCAAGTATCATCTGTAGACACTACATCCGCCATGTCATCTGGTTACACTACACCGCAATATCTATGTTAACGACTAACCCCCAATATTCATCTGTTAACACTAACCCATCATCTGTAACCCCATATCATCTGTTAACTACTCACAACCGCCCAATATATCTGGTAACACTACACCCCGCAATATATTTACACTACATCATATTCACTGTTAACTCCTATCACGTTAAACTACCTATCCCGCAATATCATCTGTTAACACTACACCCCAATATCATCTGTAACACTACACCCCCAATATCATCTGTTAACACTACAGCTATATGTCACTACGAGCACCTCCATATCATCTGTAATAATCACTACCCAATCCGTACATAACAGCATTACTGTATAACCACCACTATCATGTTGGACCATACATTTGATTTATCACGATTTGTGCGAAACTTTAAAATAACTAACTATGATTTGTAAAATATTTCTGCATGTAACGGCTACTGCACGTTGACTATTCAGTTTTATTTTTCCAGACAACATAATGGTTTTGTAGAAACAGGCTAACTAACTCATCTCTTCCTACAGCGAAATGACATCAGGTCGCAGTGTGGTGTCTGGGGAACACTAAACAGCTGAATGACATCATCGGTGCAGTGTGGCTGTGCTGGGAACCTAAACAGCTGAATGACATCACGGTGCAGTGTGGCTGTGTGGAACACTAACAGCTGAATGACATCATGGTGCATGTGGGGTCGCTTGGAACATAAACAGACTGAATGACATCATGGTGCAGTGTGGCTGTTGCTGAACAAAACAGCTGAATGACATCATGTGCAGTGTGGCTGTGCTGGGAACACTAAGCTGATGCTAGGTCAGTGGGCGTCTGGGACAGGAAAAGAACTGATGACATCACGTGCAGTGTGGCTGTGCTGGGAACAGGAAACAGCTGAATGACTCAACGGTGCAGTGTGGCTGTGCTGGAACAGGAAACAGCTGAATGACCATCGGTGCAGTGTGGCTGGGTGGGACACTAAACAGCTGAATGACATCACGGTGCAGTGTGGCTGTGCTGGGAACAAACAAGCTGAATGACATCACGGTGCAGTGTGGCTGTGCTGGGAACAGAAACAGCTGAATGACATCACGTGCAGTGTGGCTGTGCTGGGAACAGGAAACAGCTGAATGACATCACGGTGCAGTGTGGCTGTGCTGGGACACTAAACAGCTGGATGACATCACGGTGCAGTGTGGCTGTGCTGGGAACAAAACGCTGAATGACCATCACGGTGCAGTGTGGCTGTGCTGGGACACTAAAACAGCTGAATGACATCAGGGTGCAGTGTGGCTGTGCTGGGAACAGGAAACAGCTGAATGACATCATTGGTGCAGTGTGGCTGTGCTGGGAACAGAAACAGCTGAATGACATCATAGTGCAGTGCTGGTTGTGCTGGGAACACTAAACAGCTGAATGACATCAGGCGCAGTGTGGCTGTGCTGGGAACAAACAGCTGAATGAATCATCGGTGCAGTGTGCTGTGCTGGGAACAGTAAACAGCTGAATGACATCATGTGCAGTGTGGCTTGGCTTAGGGAACAAGAAACAGCTGAATGACATCATGGTGCAGTGTGGCTGTGCTGGGAACACAAAAGCTGAATGACATCATGGTCAGTGTGGCTGTGCTGGGAACAGGGCTGAATGACATCATCGGTGCAGTGTGGCTGTGCTAGGGAACACTAAACAGTTGAGACATCAGTGCAGTGTGGCTGTGCTGGGAACACTAAACAGCTTGAATGACATCATGGTGCAGGTGTTGTGCTGGGAACACTAAACAGCTGAATGACATCATGTGCAGTGTGGCTGTGCTGGGAACAAACAGTGAATGACATTCAGTTGTGCAGTGGGTGGTTCGATGCTTGTTAACTAGGAGAGAGGAAGAGAGAGGGGGAGGAGAGAGGAGGAGAGTGGGGAGGAGAGAGGATGAGAGGACGAGAGAGGACAGGAGAGAGGAAGAGAGAGGGGGAGGATGAAATAAAAAAATTACGAAATCAAATGTATTTGAATCCTTGTGTAAAGGTGTGCCAATGCGCAGTCAGCTCCTACCTGCTGGCAGAATGAGCTCCTGCACTCTTCTCATTCGGCTAATGGATAAAGGAAAGGATTTTTACTGTGCGTGTGTGTGCATTCAGTTGAAGTCGGAAGTGTATATTCACCTTAGCCAAATACATTTAAACTCAGTTTTTCACAATTCCWGACATTTAATCCTAGTAAAGGTTCCCTGTTTTAGGTCAGTTAGGATCACCACTTTATTTTAAGAATGTGAAATGTCAGAATAATAGTAGAGAGAGTGATTTCAATTTGCCTACCTGGTTAAATAAAGGTGAAAAAAAAATAATAAATAATTCAGCTTTTATTTCTTTCATCACATTCCCAGTGGGTCAGAAGTTTACATACACTCAAATGGAATTTGGTAGCATTGCCTTTAAATTGTGTTAACTTGGGTCAAACGTTTCGGGAAGCCATCGACAAGCTTCTCACAATAAGTTGGGTGAATTTTGGCCCCTTTCTCCTGACAGAGCTGGTGTAACTGAGCCAGGTTTGTAGGCCTCGTTGCTCGCACACGCTTTTTCAGTTCTGCCAACAAATTTTCTATAGAATTGAGAYCAGAGCTTTGTGATGGCCACTCCAATACCTTGACTTTGCTGTCCTTAAGCCATTTTGCCACAACTTTGGAAGTATGCTTGGGTCATTGTCCATTTGGAAGACCCATTTGCGACCAAGCTTTATCTTCCTGACTGATGTCTTGAGATGTTGCTTCAATATATC
>NW_019944989.1:0-2344 GCF_002910315.2 Salvelinus sp. IW2-2015
ACTCAATCATCAAGTTTGCAGATGACACAACAGTAATAGGCCTGATTACCAACAATGACGAGACAGCCTACAGGGAGGAGGTGAGGGCCCTGGGAGAGTGGTGCCAGGAAAATAACCTCTCACTCAACGTCAACAAAACAGGGGCAAACTACCTGCCCTCCAGGACACCTACAGCCCCAGATGTCACAAGAAGACCAAAAAGATAAATCAAGGACATCAACCACCTGAGGCACGGCCTGTTCACCCCCCTATCATCCAGAAGGCGAGGTCAGGACAGGTGCATCAAAGCTGGGACAGAGAGACTGAAAAACAGCTTCTATCTCAAGGCCATCAGACTGTTAAATAACCATCACTAGCCGTCTTCCATCCGGTTACGCAACCCTGCACCTTAGAGGCTCCTGCCCTATATCCATAGACTTGAAATCACTGGCCACTTTAATAATGGAAAACTAGTCACTTTAACAATGTTTAAATAATGTTTACATACTGCTTTACTCATCTCATATGTATATACTCTATTCTATTCTGCTGTATTTTAGTCAAGGCCACATTGCTCGATTTATATATTATTTTACTTTTATGTACAGTACGAGTCAAAAGTTTACAGACCTACTCATTCCAGGGTTTTTCTTTATTTTTACTATTTTCTACATTGTATCATAATAGTGAATACATCAAAACTATGAAATAACACATATTGAATCATGTAGTAACCAAAAAAGTGTTAAATCAAAATATGAATTTTAATATTCTTGCAAGTAGCCACCCTTTGCCTTGATGACAGCTTTGCACACTCAGAATTCTCAACCAGCTTCACCTGGAATGCTTTTCCAACAGTCTTGAAGGAGTTCCCACATATGCTGAGAACTTGTTTGCTGCTTTTCCTTCACTCTGCGGTCCAACTCATCCCAAACCATCTCAATTGGGTTGAGGTCGGGTGATTGTGGAGGCCAGGTCATCTGATGAAYCACTCATCACTCTCCTTCTTGGTAAAATAGCCCTTACACAGCCTGGAGGTGTGTTGGATTATTATTTGTTTTTCAACAGGACAATGACCTGTTGAAAAACCAATAATAATCCCAGTAAGCGCAAACCAGGTGGGACGGTGATTCGCTGCAGAATGCTGTGGTAGCCATGCTGGTTAAGTGTCTTGATTTTTTATTTTTTATAAATCACTGACAGTGTCACCAGCAAAGCTCACCCACACCATCACGCCTCCTCCTCCATGCTTCACAGTGGGAACCACACATGCAGAGTTCATCCATTCACCTACTCTGCGTCTCACAAAGACACGGTGGTTGGAACCAGAAATCTCAAATTTGGACTCCTCAGACCAAATGACAGATTTCCACCAGTCTAATGTCCATTGCTCGTGTTTCTTGGCCCAAGCACGTCTCTTCTTATTGGTGTCCTTTTGTAGTGGTTTCTTTGAAGCAATTCGACCATGAAGGCCTGATTCACGCAGTCTCCTCTGYACAGTTGATGTTGACATGTGTCTGTTASTTGAACTCTGAAGAATTTATTTGGGCTGCAATTTCTGAGGCTGGTAACTATAATGAACTTAACCCCTGCCAGTTTCATCATAGTGCTTGATAGTTTGTGACTGCACTTCAAAGTTCTTGAAATGTTCCATATTGACTGACCTTCATGTCTTAAAGTAATGATGGACTGTCATTTCTCTTTGCTTATTTGAGCTGTTCTTTCCATAATATTGARTTGGTCTTTTACCAAATAGGGCTATATTCTGTATATCACCCCTACCCTGTCACAACATAACTGATTGGCTCAAACACATTAAGGAAATAAATTCCACACAAACTAACTTTTAACAAGGCACACATGTTAATTTAAATGCATTACAGGTGACTACCTCATGAAGCTGGTTGAGAGAATGCCAAGATCGTGCAAAGCTGTCATCAAGGCAAAGGGAGGCTACTTTGAAGAATCTCAAATATATTTTGATTTGTTTAACACTTTTTTGGTTACTACATGAATCCATGTGTTATTTCATAGTTTTGATGTATTCACTATGTAGAAAACAGAAAAAAACAAAGAGAAACCTGTCCAAACTTTTGACTGGTACTGTATATTTTTGTGAATTTTTAGATACTACTGCACTGTTGGAGCTAGGAACACAAGCATTGCTACACCCTATGCTAAATATGTGTATGTGACCATTACAATTTGATTTGATTTGTTGCACCCTGAAAGTACGTGACTGGTAATTTGGGGATACATCCCTATCCACATTGTGTCTCAAAACAAAAACTGTTGGTTCAGCCAAAACATCATATTCATCCAGCCAATGTGCAGCAAGGACAACAATTAACATACAGTTGAAGTC
>NW_019944989.1:5614-9792 GCF_002910315.2 Salvelinus sp. IW2-2015
GGGATGATGAAGATAGAATCCACAATAGGTAGTGATCATTTCCCAGTCATGTGCAACATAGATCCTGACGTACGTTTTCGTGAAACGGGAACTGGATTTAAATTGGTGCTTTGAAAAACAAACAGGAACTTTTTAGACTCTGTGAAAAGGAGAGTCAGAAATTGTCAATGGAAGAAGACTGTGCTGCATCTGTGAATTCTGTCAAATTTGAGCTGCTTTATTGGCTACTCCAATAGGAGGGGGGATGGTAGATAAAAGATAGTTCATTCGGTGGCTGAAGCATGCAATAACTTTGTATAATTTGATAGCATGATAGTCTTTCAGAGAAAGACTGGTTATAGACCTGTTTCACATACATCAAATCTCTGTAAATTAATGGAAAAGTTGATTGTAGGTCGATGTATGTATTATTTGGAACCATATGGGTCTATTTAGTCCAAACCAGAGTGGATTCAGAAAATAAGGACTACCCTTGATGCATTAGTTAAAGTTAGTACTGACGTGACCAAAGCCCTCGCATTGAAGGAAGTGAGGTCAATAGCATATTTTGATATTGAAAAAGCATATGGTACAATGTGGTGGGAAAGCCTGATTAAATTGAATGGAATGGAAATTAGTGGGAGAATGTATAACTGGATTTATTGTTTGACCGAACCTCCACGTCAGGGTGGGATTCGAGAATATGAGGTGGAAAATGGAAATCTACAGGGTAGTGCTATTAGTCCTATCTGATTCATGTTGATGACTGACGATATTTTTGGGGATATTGGACAGGGTATAGGGGTGGAATTAAATGCAGATGATGGTGCAATTTGGAAAAGGGGAAGGAATATTCCTTTATGTAACGGAGAAAATGTGAGGTGCTGATGTAGCAGTAGAGGAGATGGTCTTTATCATGGTTTTCCAGTTATCTTTGTCTAAATCTTGCCATACTGTATGTTGTCGCTAACGAAAAGATTAAGGAAGATGTCAGTGTTCAATTATATGGAGAAACTAATGGAAAGGGTAACATAATTAAATAATTTGTGGCTTTGGATTGATGAAAAGCTTACATGGACACATGGTACATGTATTGAGACTAATGTAAGTACAGTAAGTATTACATCTTATGAGGACAATAGTTGGTCATGATTGAGGGGCAAATTTTACTGAATATTTATCGTACTTGATGAGATCGTCCATTGAATCTGTTTTCAAGTTACATAAATGGCTCCAACAAACAAGAAAACAATTTATTTCATAAAAAGGTTCTGAAGTGAAAACTAATTTAGCTGCACGTTCTATAGCAATGTCTTGGCAAAGACACAGGATTCAGAGATCGGAGTCTCTCGTGTTCCAATCCTGAAGCCCCCTCTCGTGCTTTGTATATGGTTTACATTTAAGTCATTTAGCAGACGCTCTTATCCAGAGCGACTTACAAATTGGAAAGTGAGGGCACTCAGGATGTGCGATGGTGCATTTAAAACTAATTTTTTAAAACTAATTAGCTGCACGTCTATAGCAATGTCTTGGCAAAGACACAGGATTCAGAGATCGGAGTCTCTCGTGTTCCAATCCTGAAGCCCCCCTCTCGTGCTTTGTATATGGTTTACATTTAAGTCATTTAGCAGACGCTCTTATCCAGAGCGACTTACAAATTGGAAAGCGAGGGCACTCAGGATGTGCGATGGTGCATTTAAAACTACACCAGTTGAGGCTTTACAAGTAGATAATGGGGAAATGCCACAATCCCATAGAAGAGTTGAGCTAGCCCTGGCATACTTGGCAAGACTGAAGGGTAGTACGGTAGATCATCCTACACTGACAGTACTGGAAGACTGTTGGGAATATGAACACTATCAAAAGAGGGGTTTTGGCCCAGAGATTAGAAAAAGGGTTGATGAACATGGACTCAGAGATATCGTTATAGGGCCATCTGTGGCAATAGGAAACGCGCCACCGTGGTTTAATACAAGACCACATGTTGATCTGAGCCTGATTGGAGAAAAGAAACAGTGGTGTGAAGAAGATTATGTAGAAACAATACTGGATCAATATATTAGTAATCCATTTGATTCATATCTTGCGGTATATACAGATGGTTCAATGGATCCCATGTATGGGAAGACGGGAGCAGGTGTTTTTATTCCTGAGTTCGATGTTAATCTATGCAAGAGACTAACTAATGATTTATCTGTATATTCAACAGAAATGGTTGCGATAATTGTTGGATTGCAATGGATAGAGGAGGTGCAACCAAGAAGAGCAGTAATATGTTCGGACTCTGCATCAGTTGTGTAGTTTAAGATCTGGAAAGTCAGAACGTGAGGATTTATGTAAGTAAATAATTATGCTGTTGTTGGGGTTACAAAGCCATTTTATTGAAATTCAGTGCTGTTGCGTGACTGAGGTCACTTGAGTTCGTATGAACTAATTTACCGGGCTGGACTCTTTTTAGGGCCTAGGTATGGGACTGGTCTTAAGGAACCAGAGATCATTGTGTTGTACACATTATTTGTGTGATCGTCTATTTTGGTAATACAACCAACGCAAAGGAACACAGTTGTTTTGAAGTTATTTACAATGTTTTAATGTTATGAAACATGTATTTCTATACTGACTTTTACATGAGTCCTTTGTATTGGGGTAGACTTGACGGACCAGACGTGACTCATTTCCTCACAAACAAAACGAGAAATCTATATTTTCTCTGGTAGGCACGACCTACCTGGCACCCCTAACAAACAATAACCTCAAGTCAAAACCGTTACAAAAATGGCATACGGTACACTGTACAGTGCACTAACCAGACCACTAGGTGAGGGTGTTGCACTGAAGGACAACATGATCTTAATCCATTTTCAGTGTAGTACCCTTCCTATGAATTGGATTGGCACAGTTTTTTCTGTTTGAGTCTCCGCAGCCCCTTTCATCTTAAGCAAAAATGGCAGCTTTTTATTTAATTGTATAATATTTATTGCATGGGTCTACATTCAGTGCACTTGAACTTTAATCCAAATCCTGGGTCCAATGTGTTTGTGTGTGTGTAAGAGAGAGAGAGAGATAATAAAACCAGCACTAAGGAAGGCTACTGAGTGAGCGAGAAGGGGCACAACAAATAGTACAACCTTGTCTGGAAGGACAGATGCAAACTTAGTTAATCGAAGTGACCTATGGTAAACTGCCTATTGCACCTTTTCTAGGCATATAGCTGTGTCACCTGCTATTATGTACTTTTCCATGTCTCTGTCTTTTCTAAAAAAATTCTGGAAAAAAAGTGTACACAAATAAACAATGTACACAGGAGATAGTTACTCTGCCGCTGCTTCTTTCCACTAAAGTGCAACTGTGATCCTTCCCTTCAGAATAGGGAACCTAATTTGGAGTAATAATGACTTATTGTACATTTATTAAGGAGGAATGTGTTTACACTTCAGAATAGGGAACCTATGTCTGCAGAGAAGTGGTGTATCCTATATGCATTGGCAATGAGCATGACCACACTTTAGAATGGGAAACCTGTATTTGACTGTAGAGATGTCTTTGGGGCTATTTTGGCACTGTTAAAGCTTATCACTGTTGAATTACATAAGAATGAAGACCATTATCAAGCGCATACACGGTGGAATACTTATTCTTAGTGTACTCTGCCCCAATCAGTCCCTTATTAAGACTGCAAATTACACATGCAGACACCTTACTAACTATTGATAAGCTTTGATTGTGGCAAATAAGGATGTAACTAATGAAAAACTAGTAATACATTACTAGTTTTTCAGGGCTTTGTCCTATAGATCTCCATTTTTATGGAATGGTCTGCCTACCCATGTGAGAGACGCAGACTCGGTCTCAACCTTTAACTCTTTACTGAAGACTTATCTCTTCAGTAGGTCATATGATTGAGTGTAGTCTGGCCCAGGAGTGTGAAGGTGAACGGAAAGGCTCTGGAGCAAAGAACAACCCTTGCTGTCTCTGCCTGGCCGGTTCCCCTCTCTCCACTGGGATTCTCTGCCTCTAACCCTATTACAGGGGCTGAATCACTGGCTTACTGGTGCTCTTTCATGCCGTCCCTAGGAGGGGTGCGTCACAAGAGCTGTCTCTTATACACATCTAGATGTGTATAAGAGACAGGCTTTTACATCGCTGTTGTGCCTTGATAAGATGCAAGCGAGGGCACTCAGGATGTGCGATGGTGCATT